>NC_081425.1:101841178-102141178 GCF_949786415.1 Peromyscus eremicus | reverse complement strand
ACAGGGATGAAGTCATTCCTCAAAATGTGTTCTGGGCTGGAGAGATGGCTCAGTGGTTAAGAGGACTTGATTTGTTATTCTTGCAGAGGACTTAAGTTTTGTTCTAAGCGCCCGTCAGGTGGCTCTCCAACTGACACTCACCCCAGCTCCAGGGAATTTAACGCCCTCCGTGGCCTCCACAGACACCCGCACTCAATACACATATTTTGGAACATACAGGTGCCTGGGCACATGCACCTCCCCCCAAATAATACAGAAGAAAATCTTTAAAAAAAGTATTTCCTGTTATGGAGGGAGACCTAACTATAAAATGTGCTCACAAATTGCTTTGTGCTTACAAATCAAGTCAACAAGAAATTTTGTAGGGCTTGGATGTAGCTCAGTGGTAGAGTGCTTGCCTGGCAGATGTAAGGTCCTTGGGTTGATTTGCAGTCCTACAAAAAAGGAAGGGGGTGGTGGAAAAGACAGACCCAATATATAACTCATGGTTAGTGAGATGACTCTTTATTCCTCCCTTGAGATCTGTTTGAGAGGGTTTTTGTAGGCATTCAGTTAAAATGGCTTAAGCAGTTCTGTAAACAAGTCATGACATTTAACATTTAAGCAAAAAAGCCAGCTGTGTTGAGCAGGGAGACGAGGGACGAGTGGGCTGAGATGCCCACTCTGGAGATCAGCACTGAGAAGGCAAGAGTCAGTGGGTTCTTTCTGTGGGTATTTCTTCTTACTACAGAATTTCAAATTTGGCCACTGCATAACCACTGATGGGTTCTGAGAGGCCAGGCAGTCAAGCATGTTCATCTCAAAGTCAGGCAATGAATTTGTCACCTACTCTCAATGAGAAAAAGTGACTGGGTCCTTTCCGGGCTCACAGTTAACACTGCTGGTAGTTTAAATCATTTCATGACAGTGGACCTGAAATGTGCGGCTCTCTATGTTGTTTGTGATTTATCTTTATACCTGGAGCTACCCACAGACCTCAGTAGGTGCTGGAGTATTAACCTATGGAATCTAATATTTTCTGTCAATAATTGATGTCACTAAGATACTAAAGAGATTTCCTTTCTAGATTGACCCGCTGTTCTAGACGAGAGTTATTCTACAGCACCCCAATCACTCCACAGTTCAAGAGGGGTGTTCCCACTAAGGGTATAATATTGGCTTTAAGAACTCAACGTTTAAGACTTCAGAGTGAAGAAGCAAATGCCCTCTAACAACAGATTACAGAGCCAACTTACCGTCAGTGATACAAGACACCTGACGGGCAATCTTTTCTCAGGGCTCGGGCGGGTTGCAGCTTACCCTCACAGACTACACTGCAACTGCAGATGCATGCTCACCTGTTGCCAGGCTCAGTGCCTCTGCTGGAGCTACTTGTGCTTTTCTAGCTGGTGGCAGGCCAGGAGTTTATGACCTGAAGTGCAGAGCAGCTGTATGAATGACACAGAAACCTCTTGCTTGGAAATGGGGTCCAGAGTCAGTTTATACACTCTGCACATTTTAATTTATTAACAACATTGTAATCTTTGCAAGTGGTTGGCATTAATCCTTGGAGTCTTTGGAGTGAAAGCTGAGAACAGATGTAACAGTTCTGCTGTTGTAACAAATGACTTCACTAAGCATGAGTAGCCTTTGGAATTGCACTGGAAAAGTATACATCGGAATACAATGAATGAGGTAGCTAACAGTTACTATATAGTAACTGGGGAGGAACAACAAGCAGTTTATATAGTATTTTTTAAAAGCCAGCTAAACATTTTAGAGAAATAACTGGAGGAAGAGAGAAGTTCCAGAAGCTACTGTGTGGACCATAGGAGGCCAAACCATCAACAAGAGGACTCTGAAGCTCCCAGCAAAGCAGCATTTCATGGAGAAGCAACTGGCTGGTTTGGGTATCCTGGTTACAGGCCCACTTTCTTCTTTCTAACTCTACCCTTGCTTAGAGTTTTGCCAATGAATACAGACTCTGTAGAACACATTTCCAGATGAGTATCAGTCATCTGGCATTAGGAACGTTAGAACCATTTAGTTTGCTGATTATTACACCCCCTACACACACACACACACACACACACACACACACACACACACACACACATCCTTACTAGGTTCCATGCTGAAGGAATTAAAAGTTTATAAGGAGACAAGAATAGAAAGCAATTCTGAGCATAAGAAATGGCATGTCTTTTATTGCAAATTTAATTAATATGGGCCCCTTCTAGGTGTGCCTACAAGGTCGCTCTAACCACTGAATCTGCAAAATGACTGTTTTATCTCATCACTCTTGTTAACTTAGGTGCAGTGCCAGCTCCATGTTCACTTTACGTCTTTATAGGGATGGGGCACTCTCACCCACTACTGCAGTCCTACAGCTAAGGAAACTAAGATACAGAGAGGTTAAGTAGCTTGCCCAAGGAAGCACTGTCCAGACCCATTGCTAACCAGGTCCAATGGCCCTGGCAGTACAAGTTACTCTATGCTGGAAAAGAAATCTTTCTTCCAACCTAGAAGACAGTCAAGAGCACTGGCAGTAGTGAGAGATGAGAAATTACCAAGGGCAACTTCCCTACACTGCAACTGGCCTCTAGCTCACTGGGTCCTTCCTCAACTGTAAGTGCCCAGGTGTCACTTAGCTCTTGTCTGTTTTTAATCCCACTCACTGTTTCTTATCTGCCTAGACAGGGGCCTGACAGGGAGGGCAGGACAGGGACAGTGTTGTTCCTGGTGTGAGATGAGGAACCATGAGGATGCAGGATAAGAGAAGCTACTGTTTCCCAGCACACACCACCATACGCATGTGCAGACAAACACCATGGAGGACCAGCAGATTCACTGGGCTCTCCAGGTAGATTTAAGATTTCTGGGATGTGTTACCACACAATGAGACTCAGATACTCCTAAGTACATCACCTAAGGCCAGCAGCTTTCAAGCCCTGGTTCATTTCCAAAACATTAACCACTGTTCCTGGTGCATCTATCCAGCGATAGATGGTTTATATGAAGCACATGCAGCACATGAAGTACAGAAAGTGTTAACAATGAAGATATCAAGTTGAAATTAATACAATATAGTGACAGTAACAGGAAAACGTTTCTGAATTATGCTATGTAACAATATAATGCTTCATCCTGAATGATGCTAAAAGCTTGTATTATTAAAAATGCTACAATGCATTTCAAATAAATTCCATAGTGGGATATTTATGACAGATCACTTCGGTTCACTCCCAAGTTTACATGGCAACCAGAGCTCGATGAAATTACAGTTTGCTATAATTTCAGAAAACTCTACACAATAGATGAAAATCACATTTAATATAAATGTCACATCATGGTGTCACATTATTCTTGAGGTAGCAGTTTTATTGTGGTGGTTGGAGTTTTTAGAATATGCAATGTAATCAAGACATTTCAAGCAGAATATATTAACTTCATATTCAAGATGTAATATACTTCAAATAGCATGATCATGGGAAATAGACTGTATTTGTTTAATACAAGAGATATTTGCTTGGGACAGCTGATGAAAAGCCATGAGTGCTTGTGCTTTATTCCAGCAACTAAACCATATCCCAAATGCAAGTCATTATACTTTATCTGTAAGGACTTGGAAAAAAATCACACTTGTGATTAAACATGATACTATGCTATGGAATTACTTGATGACTTGATCTTAAAAAACTTATTATCAATAGGTAAAATTCCATATTCCTTCCCCCACCCCCAAGTATTTGTGAGAGAAGAATTAAGAACAGTATCCAGCTATCAATCTCAATCACACTGAGGAAAACCTGAGACTTGATTATTTCCTAGTCAGTTTCATTAATAAACTAAAGACAATGATACTGGTATCCAAATTGCCTGCCTGTACTGGCGATATATATATATATATATGACACCTGGGCACTTACAGTTGAGGAAGGACCCAGTGAGCTAGAGGCCAGTTGCAGTGTAGGGAAATATAAATATATATATATTTAAGTCAACTTGACATAGCTAGAGTTATCTGAGAATAGAGAACCTCAACTGAGAAAATGCCTCCATAAGATTAGGCTGTAGGCAAGCATTGTGGGTGCCACCCATGGGCTGGTGGTCCTGGGTGCTGTATGAAAGCAGGCTAAGTAAGCCACGAAGTACAAGCCAGTGAGCAGTACTCTGTGGCCTCTGCATCAGCTTCTGCATGGTTTGAGTTCCTGTCCTGACTGCCTTGAATGATGGACTGAGATATGGAGGAGTAAGTGAAACAAATCTGTGCTGGTTTGAAAGAAAATGGTCCCCAAAGAGAGTGGCACCATTAAGAGGTGTGGCTTTGTTGGAATAGGTATAGCCTTGTTGGAGTGATGGGGGAATGTCTTTTTGTATGCTGTGAAAACGTGTTGCTCTGATTGGTTGATAAATAAAATGCTGATTGGCCAGTAGCCAGGCAGGAAGTATAGGTGGGATAAACAGACAAGGAGAATTCTGGGAAGACAAAGGCTGAGTCAGGAGACGCCAGCCCACCGTCCAGGGAGCAGCATATAATGGCATACAGGTAAAGCCATGGAAAACATGGTGACATATAGATTAACAGAAATGGGCTGAGTTTAAGTGCAAGAGCTAAGCAGTAGTAAGCCTGAGCTAATGGCTGAACAGTTTTAATTAATATAAGCCTCTGTGTGTTTACTTGGGTCTGAGAGTCTGCAGACTACGCGGGACACTGGAAAACTCCAGCTCCACTGGAGGAACTGTGTCACTGTGGAGGCAGGCTTTGAGGTTTCATATATGCTCAAGCCACACCCAGTGTTTCAGTTCATTTCCTGTTGCCTTCAGGTCAAGATGTAAGACTCTCAACTATTTCTCCAGCACTATGTCTGCCTGCACACTGCCATGTCCTGCCATAATGATATGGACTAAACCTCTGAATTGTAAGCCAGCCCATTAAATGTCTTCATTTATAAGAGTTGCCGTGGTCACGGCAATAGAAACCTTAACTAGGACAAAATCCTTTCCTCCTCAAGTTGCATTGGTTATGATGTTTCATCACAGCAATAATAACCTAACTGAGACACTGGGAAATTTTAGCTACCTGTGGCCAGTAGGAATGACGCCATGAGATGCTAATGAGTTACTTGCTCTGCAGCTGTGCTCTGGATGTCAAGGGTTTCTCTCACAATCATGCTGCAGAGCTGAAATGAGGTCCCCTGAACTTTCCTTAGCCTTTCAGAATAAAAGCATACATCTCAAGAAAACAATCTTGGTTCAAGTATGGTTGAGGGCTGAAGAGGCAGCATAGTGCCTTGGAAATCCATGGCATTTGAATCCAGTACCTGTACACTGGCACTCTCTTCTATTAGTGTGTTAAAGCTTCAGTCTCCTTAGTTCAAAAATGAAAACAACAATGCCTATTAAGAGAAGTGAATTGAATGTGTGTCCTGTGAATTATAACTATGACAAGTACCTGGAATATTAGCTCAGTTCTTATTGGCCAGTTACAAGATCATAAGTGAAAGATCACAGCTTCTTCAAACGAATGAGATAAAGCACCTAATTTTCATTATGCTTTTGTTTCTCCCAAGGATATCCATACCTTCAGCTTCCCTGAGGGGTGTCCATGGCTCTAGCTTCCCTGAGGGGTGTCCATGGCTCCATCCTCCTTCAGGGTGTCCATGGCTCCAGCTTCCTTGAGGGTGTCCATGGCTCCAGCTTCCATGAGGGTGTCCATGGCTCCAGCTTCCCTGAGGGTATCCATGGCTCCAGCTTCCATGAGGGTGTCCATGCCTCCATCCTCCTTCAGGGTGTCCATGGCTCCAGCTTCCATGAGGGTGTCCATGGCTCCAGCTTCCATGAGGGTGTCCATGGCTCCAGCTTCCATGAGGGTGTCCATGGCTCCAGCTTCCATGAGGGTGTCCATGGCTCCAGCTTCCATGAGGGTGTCCATGGCTCCAGCTTCCATGAGGGTGTCCATGGCTCCGGCTTCCATGAGGGTGTCCATGGCTCCAGCTTCCCTGAGGGTGTCCATGGCTCCGGCTTCCATGAGGGTGTCCATGGCTCCAGCTTCCCTGAGGGTGTCCATGGCTCCAGCTTCCATGAGGGTGTCCATGGCTCCAGCTTCCCTGAGGGTGTCCATGGCTCCAGCTTCCCTGAGGGTGTCCATGGCTCCGGCTTCCATGAGGGTGTCCATGGCTCCGGCTTCCATGAGGGTGTCCATGGCTCCAGCTTCCCTGAGGGTATCCATGGCTCCAGCTTCCATGAGGGTGTCCATGCCTCCATCCTCCTTCAGGATGTCCATGGCTCCAGCTTCCATGAGGGTGTCCATGGCTCCATCCTCCTTCAGGGTGTCCATGGCTCCAGCTTCATAGAGGGTGTCCATGGCTTCACTATCCTTTAGGGCCACACTACAAATCTGTCTCCTAAAGAATATTCCAGCGGAGTAGATTTTCTCCTTTCTGTAATTACCAGGGATCTTGCGATGCTGCCTGTGGAATCTACAGTCTTCTGCTGCCATGGTGAAGCTCTCATTTCCTTTCCTCTGACTACAAGGCAATCACAGCGTTCTCCCAACTCCTGCTCCCATCCACATGAACACCCCACACAGCATCATGCTGAGCTTTCTATATAAACCACAGATGAGAAATCTGAGGAGAGAGTGGTTGAGTGCCAGTGTAAGTGGGTACTGCCACCTCGGCGGCACACTGTGTAGTAGGCAAAAAGGCCATTTCTCCAGAAATGGAGAGTTGTGGCTGCTCAGACAGCTGTGCTCTGTGAGAAATGGTTACTTTACCTTCCTGTCTGCAGGGGCACCTCATCTGCAAAGAAGAGATGAGTACATGACCTTACCAAAGTCTACTAGACCTGAAATGAAGGTGGGGAGACGCTTTCGGCTGTCAGAAGAGAAATGTGATCTCCTTTTCAAATTTTAAAAGCTAAACACAATTACATCAACTTGATGCATATAAATATACTGACAAAGGGGGCTTCATTCTGGCCTGTGGTTTAACAGGGCACGGAAACTCTAAGGCACATACAATTACAACAGGCAAAATAGCTCTCTACACCAGCCCGTGGACCTTTTCCAGAAACTCTCCTAACATGGCCCCAGGCATGTATAATCAACTTACATGCTGGGTTTCTGTGGTAGACCTGGAACATGAGAGGGTTACCACAGAGGTCCTGGGGAGGGGGGTGTGGACAGCTCCTCAGCACACAGCTACATTTCCCTCTTTTCCTGTGCAAATCTGGGTGGTTTAAGTGTTGTTTTACGAAGGCAATGGTTCATTTAGTCCTGCTTGTTTTCTCATAATTACATTTGGAGATGGGATAAAAGTTATCAATCACAGCTCTTAATGGCTGTGCAATGAATTATGGAGGTAATTTACAATGTCTATTAGCTACAAGTTTTATCACTAGTATTTTCGTCTTTTATCTTCATTTACCTGGGAAGGCTTATAGAAAGAAGGCTTACAGAAGAAGAAATTATTTTATTAGCTACAAAATAACTGAATGATAAAAATTCATTTAAAGAAGAATGCTCTTCAGAGCTGAAAGGTAGTCTTATGGACTTCCTCATGGGTAGATGGGCTCCATAAAGAGCATCTGGCAAACTCAAAGCCTAACAGGCAAATAATGCGTGACCACAGATCTCTGTTCAGTTGAAATACACTTGCTGTGAAACTAAGGTGGAAAACTGAAGCCAAAGAGAAATCTAGTTCAAACCGATGTTTACAAAATGATGAGACTGAATCTGAATGATCACAGCCAAAAGTGTTCACAGAGGTGGTTGCTTAGCACCTTGATTTCTGGTTCACTGGCATTCACCCCTGCCCCCCATGACAGACACAAACTGCATTCTTGCCAGCTAAGATGTAGAGTGAAATTGTTTAATCACACCTCTATTCCACTTCTTTCCTTTGCATGCTGGGAAGCCTCTGCAAACTAAGCTTCATGCATCTCAAAAAGAACTGAGAACAAAACCTGCCCTAGCCCGGGTTAGGCAGGTAGACAGGACAACAGGAGGCAGTCCCCACTTTTGGTGTCAGTGACCACACAGAAATGCTACATCTGTAACAGTAAAGCACACAGCAGTGTGTGTGGAATACTCCCCTAGGTCCCTCCCAATGCTTCTGAGACTTTCATGTAGGTCAGAATTTGAGTGCAGATCAGCTAAACTCAAAATTTCCTTCAGCTCAGTAAGTGCCTCAAGGAGGAAAGGCCGCTGTGTACAGGCTGGGGCACTGTCTGGGGCTGTGATGATGTGACATTTCTTATGCTGTAAGAGAAGCCACTGTGAAGAACGCTCATTTCCACAGCATTGTTCACTCCCTTCCTCTAGCTTGTCCCGGGTTTTCTCACAATTTATTCCTTACTTTGGTCTTACAGTTTTAGACGAGACTCAAGGCACAAGACAAAGACGAGACGTAAGTTAATAATTCTTTCTTCTAACTTTGTTTTCCCAAAATAATAAACTCTAAGAAATTCTGCTATAATAACTAATACACATATCATATAGATAAGAAGGTTAACATACTTAAAATCAATTCAATTTTAGAGTGGTTAATGGGTGTCTTAGTTAGGGTTTCTATTGCTGTGATAAAACACCATGATCAAAAGCAACACGGGGAGGAGAGGGTTTATTTTATCTTACAACATGTAGTCCATCATCCAGGGAAGTCAGGGCCGGAACTCAAACAGGGCAGGAACCTAAAGGCAAAAGCTGATGCAGAAGCCACGGGGGAATGCTGCTTACTGGTTTGCTCCTCATAGCTTGCTTAACCTGCCTTCTTACAGACCCCAGATCACCAGCTCGGGGAGGCACCATTGCCAGTGAGTGGAGCCCTCCCACATCAATCACCAATCAAGAAAATGCTCCACAGGCTTGCTCTCAGGCCAATCTGGTGGGGACATTTTCTCACTTGAGGCTCCCTCTTTCCAAATGACTCAAGCTTGTGCCAAGTTGATATAAAACTAGCCAGCACATAGCCATCTAAAAGTATGTATTATCTCATAAAAAGAAAATTGAAGCAGAACAGAAGCATATCTCTTAACCTCTCGTTGGCTTCAGTGGTCTGTAACACCCACAGGTTACACCATAGTTAGCAGAGTGACTGTGCTTACTCTGTAATGATCTCAGGAAGGCTGCCCCTCTCTAAAGCTAGAGCAGAGGAAACAGTACTCTGAGGACAGGATAGCAGGCATTCTTTTCTTCTGAGGGAGTGGCTGTCAGCACTTGGGAAGGAGTGCCGCTGCCTGGCTGGCACTGTGTTCCTGCCCCAGTGTGCAAACACATTTGCAATGGAGAGCAGAAGGAAACTGGGTCCCAAGGATTAGAGAAAGCTAGAATGACAAATGCACTCACTGCTGGTTTTAGTCTCTCGGCACGTATGTATGTGTGTATCTCATTCATTACTCACTATGACTTTCAAGGTTCTTCAGACTCAAGCACACAGTGGGGACTTTAAATATCCCAAGTTACAGGTGTGCATACCTCAGTTCTAGTCTTTTAACATACACAGTTTTCAAAGGAGAAATTAGTATATAATGAGAGACAGTGCTCAACAAAATTTAGTTTTTCTTTTAAATTTTATTTTATTTTTAGTTAAGTAATTAATTTTGAGATGGGCCTCATATAGGGTAGGCTAGATGCATCCAACTTGCTATGTAGCCAGGGATGACCCTGAGCTTATCTTTCTAAGATTACGGACAGGGGCCACCACACTCAGTTTATGTGTGCTAGGCAAGCACTCTGTGAAAGAAGGGCAGTGGGCACAGCTCCCAGGCCTCCCAGGCCTTCCTCAGTTAACATCTGGGGGTTTTGTTCTGTCTTTAAGCCATATTTATTCCAATCCTCTTAAAAAAAATTAAAGATGTAGTGTGTTTTCTTGTATTCATCAAGAGAAGCAGAAATGAACTAAAGAACTGAAAACACTGTTTCCACCAGAAAAGGATAAACTTTAAAATATTGTATTTATTTTAATCCAAAATTCAATATTTTTAATATATAGAAAATACCACAACTATAACTAGAGGATTTAAATGAGAATCCCAGAGGTGTAGCAGGAATCTTAAAAGTTCTTATTAATAAAATCAAATCTGAGGCCAGTTATTGGGGGTCAATGCTGGTAGATCAGAGACAGAACAAGCCACAGCTATCTCACCTTGCCAGTTCCTCAGCTGATCCTGTTTCCTCAGACTGGAAGCCTCTGAGTCCTCATCCCAATGGCTCTCAGCTGAACTGCCGCTCAAAACCTAAAAGCTTAACCAGCCAAATGCCTCTAGTTTCTGGTCCTCAATGCCTTATAAACCTTTCTGCTTTCTACCACCACTCCCTGGGATTAAAGGCTGCTTTCTGGGATTAAAGGCGTGAGTCACCATGCCTGGCTGTTTCCAATGCGGCCTTGAACTCACAGAGATCCAGAGGGATTTCTGTTTCTGGAATGCTAGGATTAAAGGCGTGTGCTAACATTTTCTAGCCTAAGTATCTTGTGGCTGTTCTGTTCTCTGACCCCAGATAAGTTTATTAAGGTACACAATATTTTGGGAAACACAAAACCACCACACAGAGGCCGGCTTGATACAGACAGGCAGAGTGACACACAGGCCACTAAGACTCTGCAGAGCTGTCACTTTCTCAATGCCGAGGGCCCCAAATATTCATGTATCATTCACTGTAGTTGAATATTATTTTAAGGTATGTTACCTTTATGTTGCATTTGTTTAACTCTGTGAAGCTGTATTACTTTGCCTGTCTAAAACACCCAATGGCCTAATAACTGAACGGCCAATAGGTAGGCAGTAGAAAGGATGGGGTGGGGCTGGCAGGCAGAGAGTAAATACAGAGGGAGAAATCTGGGGAAAGAGGCTAGGAGCTGGAGAAGGAGGAGGACTCCAGGGGCCAGCCACCCAGCTACATTGTAATTCATAGAGCTAGAGTAAGATGGACAGAAGTAAGAGTATGGGAAAAGCCCAGAGGCAAAAGGTAGACGGGTTAATTTAAGTTAAGGAAAGCTTGCAAGCAATAAGTCAAAATAAGGCTGGGCATTTATAATTAAGTATAAGCTTCCGTGTGTGATTTATTTGGGAGCTGGGTGGTAGCGCCTCCCCCCCCCCAAAAAAAATAAGACCAAAGACCAACAACAATTCATTTCATATACAAGTTGCTTTACTAAGTATCCTATTTAAAACCGAGACCTGGTCTACGCAGTCCAAATCTAGTTACAGAAGAAACAGGGCAGAATATCCCAAACTGGCTTGTTCTGGGCAGCTGGGCTCTGTGGCTGCTACTTGAGAAAGAGGTCATAGAGAAGAGGACTCCAGCATGTGAGATGAACTTGGAGCTGTTCGGCCTGTCTGTGTGGTCACAAGCATTTTGACTGATCAGAGTCCATGAGCCCTTCTCCCTTCCTGAGCCCAGTAGAGCTCCTGCTGTCTGCCCCCTTCTCTTTTCAGAATGAGAATTAAAATGTCACCCTTCTACCAGGGACAAAACTTCCCTCTTCCTATGCCCAACAGAACTGTACAGGAGCAATGTGACAGCTCTGGTGACATGATCACCTGGTGTAAGAAAATTTCTGGGTCAAGTTATAGTGTTATTTTAAGTCAGGAATTCAGCTCCCACATCAGGGTAGCTCATAACTGTCTGTATTGACAGGTCCGGAGGATCTGGCACCTCTGGCCTCTGCTGGCACTGGCACTCACATGCACATACCCATACGCAGACACATATCTATACATAATTAAAAATAATAAAAGTATTTTAAAATGTTAACCAGTCAATGTTCACTAAAATTTATAATTCCCTTATTTTGCAAACTTAAGTTTTGCTCTTTGCTTTCAATCAAGTCTTTGAAAACAATGAGGGGCTGGAGAAATGGCTCAGCAGTAAGAGCACTCACTACTCTTGTAGAAAACCTGAATTTGGTTCCCAGCACCCATATGTGGTTCACAACCATCCCTAGTTCCAGGGGATCCAATCTCCTCTTTTGACTTCTACAGACAGCAAGCATGTACATATAGGCATACATGCAGGTAAACACTCATACACATAGAATAAATAAATCTAAAAAATTTAAGTGTTTAATATACACATTCTTAGAAAGCACTATCTTCCAAATTCAAGTAACTCAACAGAGCCAACAGGGGGACTGCCAGAGTGACAGTGCATCCATACCCAGACAGGAAGCCTCTAAGAATTGTAAGCACCCACTTGCAGATCCTTGTGAAGTCACTGACAACACATACATACAGACGGGGGGCCGTGAGAACAGTGCACAATGGTGACACATGCTCTCTTAAGGTACTGTTCATAGTGTCTTGGTCACAAGCAAGCCTGAATCTACATATGCACTCTGATGCTGAACAAGTGCACCCATGGATCATAACATGCATCAAGTTGCTACACAAACTGTTTCCCTCTTCTACAATTTTCAACCATACGACTAACACTCATCTTTTTTTTTAATTTCATATTGTCATTCAAATACATTCCCTTGAAGGCCCACCAGGCTGAAACTGATAGCTTTCCAGTTTTAAACTTTAACAATCATATTAACACACAGGAAGAATGGCTTTAACTAGCTGACATTATAGTTAAACGGCTGTAGTAACTTCATTAGGAATCATAAGCCACGCACTGTCATGAACTGCTTACAGTTCTCTGGAGAAGAGCAGCTGCAGCTCTCCTCCTCCTCTTTGTGTGTTTTGCCTTCATTAGCTCTTTCATTCTGCTGTCTTCAGGAAATGAAAATGTATTTTTAAGCAACAGACAACATGGACGCTCTTGTCAAGAGAATATCAACATATCCTTTGCAACTAGCCAGCATCTGAGAATGAAGCCCGAGTGGCCGGAGTAGAAACAAAGTACACCTCTGCCTTCCCATGGTAAAAGTGGTTAATTACTGACCATGGGCTTGTTTGGACTTTGGATGGTCTAGTTGTGAGAGGTGACAGCAGATAGATCTTCTATCAGTGTCCCCTTGAGAGACCCATCACTGT
Source organism: Peromyscus eremicus (assembly GCF_949786415.1). Lineage (NCBI taxonomy): Eukaryota > Metazoa > Chordata > Mammalia > Rodentia > Cricetidae > Peromyscus > Peromyscus eremicus. Next base: position 102,128,215 of record NC_081425.1, on the reverse strand, counting down.
AGTCACAGGAAATGCTGACTTACGTTCTCACTTGAATGAGCTAAGTGACCAGATCCAATCACACTTTACCTTCCCTGCCTCATCTGTAAAACCACGATACTACCAGGGAGAGTCTGATGATCGCACGGGGTGAGACGTAAGTCCCTGCAGCAATGTGAAATCCGGGCTCCATGCTTGCACACTTAGCAGAGAAGTCAGACAGACAGCAAGGTGTGTGTGGTTTTTCTATGGACAATCTGTCCTGTTTTTAAGACAGTCTTACTACGTGACCCAGCCTGGACTTCCAGCCCTCCTAATGGAGCTCTGGAGTGCACAGAATACAGGCACACACTGCACCAGCCACTATTCTAAGCAATTTTACATGATGAAAAAGCTCAAAGACTGAACTCGCATGCGCTCCATGCGTTTCCCCTTTAACATTTTTGATACAGGCAAATTTAACTGATGACCCAGAAGTAGAAGGACATTTGCTCAGTTGATAAAATAAAATAAATTTAACTTAAAATTTCAGTAACTCACCTATCAGAATCAAACTTTGAGACTTCTGAGTATCACAGTATAATTAGTGAGCACGAAATGTAGTGTTCTGTCACAGTGCTGCACTGCACACCCTGCACTAATGCCGTGTGTTTTACAGTCTCATTAAAAAGGAATAATAAAAGGAAAAGGTTATTTTAATGCATGTAATTACTTCTACATATATATTGAAGCTGCAAATTAAAATATGTAAAGCAGAAAATAAACCTGGGATATTTAAATAGATATTAGTCTGTAATTTTAAGATTGAGTAAATTTTCTTAATATCATAAAGTAATTAAACTACATAAGGTCAATACAGGTGAATAAATTTTGAAATGAAAATTCTTACAAATTTCCTTTTCCTTAGAGGATCATATTTATGACTATTATTAATACAAGGTTAATTTTTCTAAGGTGTTAAGGCAAAAGAGGCACAGAAGCCGTCTGTGGAAAAGCTCAGAGGTGCACATGGCTGACAGAGCAGTAAACACACAGCTGTCTCCTAGTCGGCATCAGTCACACGATGAATTAAGTTCATTAAGCTCATCAAAATAAAATTGAAAAGTAAATTATTCTGTCTGTAGCTCCTTTGGAAGTTCTAGTGAGTCCCCCAGTTGATGGCGACTGTGTTTGAGAATACAATCTAGAACATTCCCACCAGTGCAGAAATGCCTGCTGAAAGTACTCTTCTATACAAGTTTACAGTCCCAAGGACCTATCTATCCACTGTCACAGCTTCTAAGCCAAACAACTTACAGAAAGATCTATTTTTATTTACGTGTATATGTGTATGTGTGCGTGCGTGTGTGTGTGCGCGCGCACACGCATGCACGCACGCGTGCCCGTGCAGACCACTAGATTCCCTGGAGCTGGAGTTACAGGTGGTTGGGAGCTGCCCAACATGGGTGCTAGAAACTGAACTCTGGTTCTCCGGAAGAGCAGCAAGCTCTCTTCATCACTGAGTCATTTTTCCAGGCTACTTTTTTAAACTTGCAAAAAAAGAAATGGGAAAACAGAGGCTTTATCTCCTTTTAGGGTGTTGAGGAGGAACAAGAGGGCCCATGGTGTTTTCTTATCAGACACAGGCCAGCAAGAAAAAGTACAACCTCCATGGTACTCAAAGTTCTTGCTGTACTCAGGAGCAGGTCAGCAGTGGCCCAGGGACCAGAACGGCGCCTCCTCAGTTTGGAGGTACATGTCTCAACTAGGGAAGGGGCCTCAGTGTGAGGCTTCATACTGGTGGAACCATCCTATGTGGGATAGGGGAATCCTGGCCAGTGAAAAATGGTAAATTTTACTGTTAGCTGGCTTTCCCTTTGAGCTATCAAAATCACTGCTTACTGGACTGTTTAGTTAATTGAAAGCAAGGTTCTCGGAGACAAACTCAGTATGGACTAACCAAGATGCACGGCTGATCTTTCCTGTTCTTCAGTACCTGGTGAGCAATCACCTACAGCCTTCTTGGACTGGTACAAGAACCTTAGGTTTTGTTAGATGCTGCACAGATGGGATTGAACCAGGCAATGGCTTCTCTGATCAGAATAAAAGTAAGGATAATTGCCTTTTAATTATCAGCAATGGGCAGTGGTTTACAAAAAAGCAACAAGGACCCACACAGTTCACTGCATCCACCCTCATCACAACTGAGCCTTTAACATTAATGTTGAAAACTAAAGTAAATGTCCAAATTGTATCTGTTTCTGACCACTTTGTAATCTGATACTAAACAGCAAGTGCTGGATAGTTTCATGTCAGCTCAACACAAGTTAAAGTCATCTGAGAGGAGGGAGCCTCAACTGAGAAAATGCCTCCATAAGATGGGCTGTAGGTAAGCCTGTAAGGCATTCTCTTAATTAGTGATAGATGAGGAGGGCCAAGTCCACAGTGAGTGGTGCCAGCCCTGGGCTGGTGGTCCTGGGTTCTGCAAGAAGACAGGCTGAGCAAGCAAAGGAGAGCAAGTCAGTAAGCAGCACCCTTCCGTGGCCTCTGCATCAGTTCCTGCCTCCAGGTTCCTGTCCTGCTTGAGCTCCTGTCCTGACTTCCTTAGATGATGACCAGTGATACGGAAGTGTAAGTCAAACAAACTCTTTCCTCCCCAACTTGCTTTTGGTCATAATATTTCATTATAGCAACAGAAATCCTAAGTCAAAGCATTAATGAAATGGGCAGTAAAACCAAGAAGGGCTGAGTGTTTTTCTTCCTTTTCAAAGAAATTTTAAGAAATCCATGTAAGCACTTGGTTGACACCAAAAATCATAGCTAACAATAAAATTTCCTCACAAACCCTTCTATTTGCCAAGTGTTTCCTACTTCTGTGAGATGAAGAGGACCACTGCTTTGGGTACAGTACACAATTACTACAGACAGTGAAGGTGCCTCTCAGAGCTATCCTGGAGCTCTCACGGTCACCCTAAGTGCCCCGGCTCAAGCTTTCTCTGCTGCTACTTTATAACTTGGGCCCAGCAGCAATCCCAGGTCAGCTGCTGTCAGCTCCACCTCTGTCTACACTACAGTAAGGAGGAAAGGATAGAGGAAGGATGCTTCAGCAGGAAAAGGTATCTACACAAGGGAATATAAACGATGTCATCTTTTAAGCTGTAAAAGAACCTGACTGAAGATGGAAGGTATTTGGAAGCCAAGAGGTTAATGCTACTGTTAGTTTAAAGTCGCTCCTGACTTGGCTGTTGGAGTACTTGGGGATATACTGCCCATGAGAAAAATATTAATTTAGTAGACTGTGATGGCTAATTCTGATGGCCAATTTGATTGGATAAAGAGACACCTAGGGATTAATGCACACATTAATGCAACTTTTGGTCCGTCTGTGAGGACTTTTCTAGAGATGATTAAGTTATCTCAGAGGACAGGGTGTGGGTGGCATCGTGGGATAAGGTCAACAACTGAATAAAAAGAGAAAAGGGAAAAAGGCAGCCGAGCACAGGCATTCCCTTCTCTCTGCTTTCTGGTCCAATGAGATGTGAACAAACAGCCACATGCTCTCCCTGCCAAAGCAGCCACCTGCCACCTTGCCTTTCCACCAAGACGGGCTCTATCCCCTCAAACCACGGACCAAATACAGCTTTTCCTTCAGCTGCTCTTGTTAGGTGGTTGGACACAGCAATGAGAAGAGGGACCAACACAGACTGGTTCTCAGTGCATTCGGCGCCTTTGCTGTATGGTAAAGTTAGGCTCACTTCTGGAAACGTGGGGTTGTACAATTGGGTTCTTGACAGCATCAGTGTGGGGACAGTTCCAGTATACACTCAGATAAAAAACGCTGCCAATGGTACAGAAATAAAGATGGTTATCAAAGGCAAGCATGCCTTTCAGTGGCTGACCCAGTTCCTAGAGGTGGAGCACACAGTGCTTCATGGCCAAGCTTCATTCAGAAAAGACTATGAGGTCACCGACCCAGACATACCCATTCAAAATTAAATTCTGTAAGACTTCCTGTCTACCTACAAATACCCTGGTGATATCCACAGATAAAAACTTCTCCACAACAAGCTTAGCCATTAGGGAACAACCAACAAACCTGAAAACCAAAAACTGTCTTAGATTAAGAATGATTTTTAATATAATCCCTCCTCTCTCTTTCTGATTGGACTCCTGGAGCTCCACCTGGGGCCTGGCCGTGGATCTCTGCATTTGCTTCCATCAGTCACTGGATGAGAGTTCTATCATGACAGTTAGGGTGTTCGGTCATCCAATCACCAGAGTTAAGTCAGCTCAGGCTTTCTCTCGACCATGGCCAGTAGTCTATTGTAGAGGTATTTTTGTGGATTTCTGGGGACCTCTCTAGCTTCTTCCTGTTCCCATGGGGTCTTCATTTATCATGGTATCTCTTTCCTTGTTCTCCCACTCTGTTCCTGATCCAGCTGGGACCTCCCGCTCCCCTAAGCTCTCTTTCCCCTGAACCTTGCCCTCCATTACCCGCCCCCCCCGCCCCGTCCCATGTCCAGGTTGCTCATGTAGATCTCTTCCATTTCTCTGTCCCTGTGTCTTTCTTAGGGTCCTCTTTACTAGGTAGCCTCCCTGGAGTTGTGAGCAAGAGATACTGAGACCATGATTGGAAAAAGCACAGGGACAAATAGCCAAACTAGTGGAAACACATGAACTATGAACCAGTAGCTGAGGAGCCCCCAACTGGATCAGGCACTCTGGATATGTGAGATAGTTGATTAGCTTGAACTATTTAGAAGGCCCCCAGGCAGTGGGACTGGGACCTGTCCTTAGTGTATGAGCTGGCTTTTTGGAACCTAGGGCCTATGCTGAGACATTTTGCTCAGCCTTGGTGTAGGGAGGAGGGGACTGGACCTGCCTCAACTGAATCTACCAGGCCGAGCTGAATCCCCAGGGGAGACCTTGTCTTAGAGGAGGTGGGAATGGGGGAAGACTGGGGGGGAAAGCTGGGGGGTGGGAGGAGGGAGGACAGGGGAATCCGTAGCTGATATGTAAAATTAAATTAATTATAAAATAAAAAAATGGAAAAAAAGAGAATGATTTTTAAAAAGAGAAGCTTATTACACTGAGCCCCAGTGATAGTCACTTTACAGAGTCACAGCTTTTCTATATATAATAAGGTCTCTGCATCATTCTAATATCTAAAGCTATATCGAGTGCCCTGTTCAAATTCTGAGATAGAATTATTCTTTCTAAAGCATGCACCATTGTGAAGATAGCCAAAGCTGCTGTCTGTGGTATCACCTGTGTCCTTACCCAAGGCATGGTAGATGCTGAAATCTGCCACCTCAGGCACAACTACATGGCTGTCTGGCCTGAGAAAGAAACATCTTTTTTAATCTACATAATAGACTACATGTGTTAACGAAGCCTTTGAAGATATCTACATAATGTTTGTTATCAATGGCTATTAAATGGCTCTGTCATTTAATGAAACACTAGGAAAACACCATATCAAATAACAGTGATTTCTTTTCATACATAAATATTTTATTTCACTGAGATGGAGATGTTTGACAATAGGTTTCAATCTTGGGCACCAGACAAGATTACATGAGTAAAACAAACATTCATGGGAACAACTTCCTGTCTGGAGTCACATCTTCGGGGTTTCCTTTCAGGTCATGGATGGCTGTTTGCTACAATACAGTTCTCTGTGTAAAGACAGACTCGCTGATATGCTGTGTCTCTGAGTGCTACTGCTGCTGCTTCCCTGGGAACATTCTTCCAAGTTGCTAGCATTCTTTTTGTTAATCTGCCTTTGTGTGTGTGTGTGTGTGTGTGTGTGTGTGTGTGCGTGCCACGTGTGTAGGTACCCATGGAGGCCAGAAGAGGGTGTTGATCCCCTGGAGCTGGAGTTACAGGCGGTCGTGAGCTCCCTGACATGGGTGCTGGGAAAGGAACTGGGTCCTCTGAAAGATCAGTGAGTGCTCTTAACAGCTGGGCCATCTCTCCAACTCCACATCTGTTTTAAGGACAATTATAGGACAGCAACCTTGGGTTCCTCAGGTGTTGTCACCACGCACTACAGATAGAGTGTGAATCTCTGGAGAACAAATAATCTTGGAGCTTTCATCTAAGTTCATGATGGTTGTAATGGGTCTGCAAATTCAACTTGAAATCATGTCCTGTCTTCACATAGTTGTGGAGCCCTCACATCAGGGGGTGAGTGTCACTTGTTTTTTCATAAGAAAGGCTGGAGACCCCCCCCCCCCCTGCTCTATCCCAGAGCAAGACAGCAAATCCGAACAAAACTGCACATGCTAGGAATGGATTCTGACTTGAGCCCCACCACCAAAGACCCAGTGATGGAGAGGTGGTGACCTCTATCACACAAGGAATAAGAACACGAATATGGACCTGTGCTCTGAAATAGGTAGAATCTCCAAGAGCTGCCAAGCCAGAGATGGCCTTAAAACAGCTTCCGGCACTGTGTGCTTAGGCACTGATAGGAGATGCCTTCTTCTCAGTCCTTATCAGGAGGATCAACAGAGATCACGGTCACACTGGCAGGGACAGCTACTGCTTTGCCACAGAACACCACCAACTCTCTAGATGTCTCCTGCTTCATCTCCACATGTCACTACACTGACACTTACATAGTATCTTGATCTCATAAGCAAGAGGTGGAAAGGAACCTAGATAATCTACAACACACGTTCCACATACCCAGGAAGATTAAGGAATATGGCTTGCATTTCAAGTTTTTTAAGAAGTTCTGAGACACAGAGGAGATTCCAAGCTGAAGAACATGTTGTATTTCTATCTAAAAAGGAGTAAACGTCTATGTATTCGGGAGGCTGTGTGTTCAGGAGGCTTTGTATACACACTTTATAATATTGTTTAACAGGAGACACTCAGGGTGACTCTAACAGAGAACATTCTCTAGTAGGCCCAGGCTATGGTACTTCTGTGACCAGTGGATCAAATGGCACAAGACTTGTCCTTGGCAGATAAAGGATTCACGGCATATCTGGCAAGCACCAAGAGAACCACAGCTGGCCACAGTGGTGCAGCACTCTAGAGGCTGATACAGAGGGATCATGAGTTCAGTGTAAGCTTGGGTTACACAGTGAGTTTGATGTCAGCCTGAGCTACAAAGTGAGACAAAGGAGAGAAGTCACATGCAGATGACTGGAATTCTGAGACAGAAAACAACTATTTTAAAAAAGTCCCTAGGATGTTACAAGACAAAGGAGATGTGCATTCTGACTGAGTCCCCACTGGGTCATAGGTACATAGACATAAAGCCAGTACGCATACAATGAAAACACCATGCAGAATTGGGCCCACACATGCTTAAAAGACATGGAAAAATCACATTTGCAAGTAACTGGGATTCCCATACCTCCAGTACTGTCCTTTTCATGACCTAGTAACAAGAAAAAGTCAGACCTAGCTCTCAATGGGCTGCTGCTGTATTGTAGCCTAATTCAGACCCACGGAAAGAGAGCCTGGCAGGTTCAGCTCAGCCTGAGCCCTGTACCTACTCATCTACATCAAAGAGGAAAAAATGGCCTGAGCGATATTTATCGCTAACTGCTGGGTAGGGAGGTGGTTTTGCTGCATGGACAGGGGCCCCAGGGGTATCAAAGAATTATTGCAGGATCAGGACACCTGGGAAAAATGGATCAGACACAGGTCAGGTGCTTTGTGTCTTAATGTTTACCAGGAGATGTGTGCCAAATGTTACCATACGCATGTCCACCGTCTACAGTGAGCTGGGAAGGTGACTCATTCTGTGGCTGTCAGCCAGCCTCCCACTCAAGACAGCAGAAAACTGACACAATGGGCCCAGCACGGTCATGGGGAAGCTTCCTCTCACCCTGTGGAAAGGCTATTGCAGAGTTCCCGGCCAGCACAGGACACTACACCTCAATCCAAGGAGGCAGGAGAGTCAGCTGATTACACCGGGTGGAGGTAGCCGGGTGATTTGTTCAGCTAGGGACTGAACTTAGGGTTTCGTGCCCTCTAGGCAATCCTCCAGCTGAGCCCATCCCCACACTCATCTTTATTTTAAAACACACTCATTCTCCCACTTCTAGACAGGTGTTATTGTGTGGCAGGTCTTACAATTCAAAGTTACAACTAACTATAGAAAGTCAGGGACTAAAATCTAAATTCACAATTAACAATAGAAACACTGCAAAGCTTCAATTTAAATTACAAAGCAATATTTTATAATAACATGCTTAAATATGAAACATCCCTGAATATAATGTCACAACAAGGGTAAATGTTAAGTATTCAAAGGTCCCAAATGGGCATTTCTAATTTTTGTCTCTGTGTTTAGTAAGTACAAAAACATGACACATGATAGTCTGGGCTCCTAATAATGTCTTAAGTGCTGTACAATTAGCAAATGCCTTTTAAAAACCATGTCACAGAGCCATACAGAACATGCTATCATCAACAGTAACACAGGGTCAATGCTGCCTGAGTAAGCAGGGCCTGATTCAGCCACAGGAACACCAGCCCGAGTCACAGGCTTCTCTGAGGTCATCTGTAGGGTGGGTAGTATCCCATTTGCCCTACTTAAAGACTGTGGCATGGCCTTGGCATGCCAAGCTTTCTTCTCTCAGGCCATCCATCCACGAGCATGTGGGCAGATACATTTCAGCAACATGCTTCCCACTCCAGTGGACAGTGTTTACAATGTATGCTTTGGAAACCCAACTGATACAAGATAATAGCTTTGGTAGTTTGCAATTGGACTTAAAACCCCTGGCACTTGTATACCAGATCTCAGTATTTACCTAACCACTCTAGCATCCCTTCAGAATTCTAAGATGCCAGTGACCAGAGTTGTAGAAGTCTCTAGTGTTTCCACTTTCCTAATCAGAAGAGACTATGGACCTGGCTTTGAATAAATGAGCTTCTCTAGGGATCAGCAAGTGTGAGCTCTCTTTAGGAGGAGCAGGAGGACAGGTGTGGGAACAGAACAGGTGTGTGAACAGGAGGACAGGTGTGGGAGGACAGGTGTGGAACAGGAGGACAGGTGTGTGAACAGGAGGACAGGTGTGTGAACAGGAGGACAGGTGTGTGAACAGGAGGACAGGTGTGTGAACAGGAGGACAGGTGTGTGAACAGGAGGATAGGTGTGTGAACAGGAGGACAGGTGTGTGAACAGGAGGACAGGTGTGTGAACAGGAGGACAGGTGTGTGAACAGGAGGACAGGTGTGTGAACAGGAGGACAGGTGTGGGAACAGAACAGGTGTGTGAACAGGAGGACAGGTGTGTGAACAGGAGGACAGGTGTGGAACAGGAGGACAGGTGTGTGAACAGGAGGACAGGTGTGTGAACAGGAGGACAGGTGTGTGAACAGGAGGACAGGTGTGGGAGGACAGGTGTGGGAGGACAGGTGTGTGAACAGGACAGGTGTGTGAACAGGAGGACAGGTGTGTGAACAGGAGGACAGGTGTGGGAGGACAGGTGTGGGAGGACAGGTGTGTGAACAGGACAGGTGTGTGAACAGGAGGACAGGTGTGTGAACAGGACAGGTGTGTGAACAGGAGGACAGGTGTGGAACAGGAGGACAGGTGTGTGAACAGGAGGACAGGTGTGTGAACAGGAGGACAGGTGTGGGAGGACAGATGTGGAACAGGAGGACAGGTGTGGGAACAGGACAGGTGTGTGAACAGGAGGACAGGTGTGTGAACAGGAGGACAGGTGTGGGAGGAGAAAGACAGGTGTGTGAGCAGGAGGACAGGTGTGGGAGGACAGGTGTGAACAGGAGGACAGGTGTGGGAACAGGAGGACAGGTGTGGGAACAGGAGGACAGGTGTGGGAACAGGAGGACAGGTGTGGGAACAGGAGGACAGGTGTGGGAACAGGAGGACAGGTGTGTGAACAGGAGGACAGGTGTGTGAACAGGAGGATAGGTGTGTGAACAGGAGGACAGGTGTGTGAACAAGAGGACAGGTGTGGGAACAGGAGGACAGGTGTGTGAACAGGAGGACAGGTGTGTGAACAGGAGAATAGGTGTGTGAACAGGAGGACAGGTGTGTGAACAGGAGGACAGGTGTGGGAGGACAGGTGTGTGAACAGGAGGACAGGTGTGTGAACAGGAGGACAGGTGTGGGAGGAGAAAGACAGGTGTGTGAACAGAAGGACAGGTGTGTGAACAGGAGGACAGGTGTGTGAACAGGACAGGTGTGTGAACAGGAGGACAGGTGTGTGAACAAGAGGACAGGTGTGTGAACAGAAGGACAGGTGTGTGAACAGAAGGACAGGTGTGTGAACAGGAGGACAGGTGTGTGAACAGGACAGGTGTGTGAACAGGAGGACAGGTGTGTGAACAAGAGGACAGGTGTGGGAACAGAAGGACAGGTGTGTGAACAGGAGGACAGGTGTGTGAGCAGGAGGACAGGTGTGGAACAGGAGGACAGGTGTGTGAACAGGAGGACAGGTGTGGGAACAGGAGGACAGGTGTGAGTGAACTGGTAGGAAACTGCTCAGAATAGCCTCTTTCTTTAAAAAATGTTTATTTTAAATGATGCATATTGTGTGTGTGTGTGTGTGTGTGTGTGTGTGTGTGTGTGTCTGTGTGTCTATGTGTATGTGTGTTGTGTGGGAGGGTGCAGGTGCCTGAGGAGGCCAGAGAGGGTGTCAGATTCCCTGGAGTGAAGTCACAGGTTGCTATGAGCAGCCTGAACTTGGGTACTGGGAACCAGACTTGAGTACTGCAAGAGCACTGTGTGCTCTTAACCACTAAGCCACCTTTCCAGCACCCCTTTCTTTCCTTAAGATTTCCTTTAAAAGAAAAATCTTAGTGAAATAATAACTCAGATCTTTTATTTCAAGTCTGAAAGCAATTCCTCCCCAAGTACAGTTTCTAAGTAGGGTTCTCTTACTGTATTCTTTATCTCGGTATCTCCCCTAACGGCTCTACACTTCAAAGCACTGACAGGTTTATCTGGCTGGCATGACCTGTGCCCACTTCCTTTCTGTCAGGAAACACAGTTTTTGTTTGCTGTGCAAAGCCTTCTGTTCACACAGTATGAACTTGGTTTTGTTTAAAGACTTTGAGGTGACATGTTAATGTGGAGATAACCCAGATCAATAGTTTCCATCTTCTCAGGCATTTATTCTAGAATGCCGAGACATAAACAGCATGGTGGCTTCATTTCCACCAGTGACTCATCCAGAGGGACTGCTGGTATCCTGAAACACCAACTGTGAATGTCAAGTGCCGTGCCGAATGGGGGATGGGCTGATCTCTACCATACTCCAGTTACCATCTGGATGCGGCGGGGCACGGGGATGTAAGTCCAATGCATTTGGCTGAAACTTAATTTACTGAATACACTGAAGCAAAAGTATCTGTACCTGTCCATTTTCAGAAGCTTGGGCCAGCAAGCAGGGCCCACTTCCCATAAGGGAGGGGACAGCTGCTGGAGGTTAGGTTGGGGAACATTCATCCTAAGTAGGTGTACCCTACATAGACAATAGCTTTCAAAAAAGGAAAGAAAACAGTGTAAACCCAGTATCAAGAAATAAGAAGATGTCTCTTCTTCTAAACCTATTTAGAAGAGCACCTGGATTCCTTTTCTAAACCTTGTCTCAGATTATGTTCCTGGTGAAATAATTGAACATTCAAATGTTTGGGTCAAACTCAGTAATATCTTAACATAAAGACAATAAATGTTAGGCAGTGTGCGGTGTGGTGAATATTCAGGCATGTTTGCAGGAACACCGAGAGATGGTTATTAGAGAATCTGGAGCCGTGGTGGCAAACCTGACACTCATAGCCTTCGTTCTGATTCTCTTGTGGTTTCAGAACGCACGCAGTTCAAACCACATAAGCTGCTTCCTTCCATTAATATGGGGTAGGGCCCTAGACAGCAATAACTAATTTAGCAAATACATCAAGAATACCTCAGTCCATAATATATAAAATATGATGAAAGGCAAACTTAAATGTTTTAATTATCACTTAACTAAAGAACACAAAGAGCCAAGCAGCTGCCAGTTGTCAACTGTCTATCCCAATTTCACATTAGCTAAATGCTCAAAACAGAACTACTGCTGTGGTTAGAATAAGAATGACCTTCATCGACTCATACATTTGAATGCTTGGTGCCCAGCTGGTGGAATTGTTTAGGAAGGATTAGGTGATATGGCCTTGTTGGAAGAGGCATGTTATTGAGCATGGGCCTTGGGATTTCAAAAAGCCCACACTATCCCCAGTGAGCTCTCTGCCTTGTACTTGCGGATACAGATGTAAGTTCTCAGTGACTGCTCTAGTGCCATGTCTACCAGCCTCTTGCTATGCTCCCTGACATGATGGTCATGGACTTATCTTCTGAAACTGTAAGCCCAATAAATTCTTCCTTCTCTAAGTTGCCTTGGCCATGGTATATTATATTATCATAACAACAGAAAAGTAAGACAACTACTAAAAATGTTTCTGGCGTATCATTTGAAAACACTGTCCCTTTTAATTTAGACTTTTTCAAACTTATAATTAAGTAATCTGTGGGCTGGGCAATGAGGGACAGGTAAGCATGAAGGTCTGACTTTGGAACCCAGAACCCAAGTAAAAGCCAGGTGTGGTGTCTGCAACCCCAGTGCTGGGAGGGCAAAGACAGGCAGATCTCAGATCTCAGGTGCGGTGGTGTCTCTGCAACCCCAGTACTAGGGAGGCAAAGACAGGCAGATCTCAGGTGCAGTGGTGTCTCTGCAACCCCAGTACTAGGGGGGCAAAGACAGGCAGATCTCAGATCTCAGGTGCAGTGGTGTGTCTGCAACCCCAGTACTAGGGAGGCAAAGACGCAGATCCCGGGGGCTCCTGACCAGCCAGGCTTGCTGAAATGCCTCACTCGGAGACCCTGTATCAAAAAATAGTAAGGGGTTGAGTGATAGAGGAAGACATCAAAGTCAACTTACGACCTTTATAAGTGCATGCATGGGTGAGCATGCACCACATACATATGGCACAAATACACACGTGAAGGGAATCTGAAAGAGTACAGGAGCATAAGATCTGGTTTTGAGTCTCACTTCTGCCAGCCTTTCGTTCAACCTTTCAGCAGGCTCCCAGATCTCTACAGAATGAAGCTCAGGGACAGCTTTGTCACCTTACTCCTGACTTCGGCCTTCCTCGCCCTGGCTCCAGTGTGAGAAGACCTTGTGTTCTGACAGCCGTAAGTCCAGACCCTTCTCAGCCACGACTCTCTCTTGTGCTTCCAGGAGCCTCGAGTACTGTCCTTGCTCCTCCATTCTCGCAAGTCTCCCCTGAATCAATCCAACGCCTCAATGGACTCCATACCGTCTCAATGCTTGTGCCTCCACAGTGCTAACTCTGAGACTGGCACAACGCCTTCAAATGTCTTCAATGAAAGCGACTCTACAGCCAATTCAAGAGTGCATGGTAATGGCCTGCCCCTGGCTGCCAGGTGCCCACTGTATCCTCAGCATACACATTGAAACTTGCTGATTTCACAGCATCACTCAATTTCTCTTACATTGATCAAATAAACGGCCAGTTGTCCAGTGTACAATGCTGCCAGAGGGCAATGATAAAGGTCTCCCTTCTGTGAGAACACACACACAGTCTACGATATGAGGAAGACTGAGGTCAGATTGTGACAGAAGAACCAAATGGGCAGAGATCCAAAGAGAAAGATGTAGTGCCTGGGGCAGTGTGAGCTGGGGGCAGGCAGAAGGCTCGGTCCTGTCCTTGCAAAGAGGACCCACGTGGTTCTGGGCCTCAATGCCCAAGCTCCTCTCTGACTCCCACAGTACTTATGATGGTGCATGTCTTTCACGTTTAAAGATAGAGATAGATTCTTCACTAGTGCAGAAACACCTGGTGGACTGGTGCTCAGTGCATGGGTGGGATTCTCATAATATGACACAACTTCATCTATCAGGAGAGTCTCATTTTACAGATTAGCAAACTGGCATAGTGAAGAATACCTAGGACAATGTTAACATAGATAACAAATGGGGACAGGGAAACAGCATGGACTAGAGGGCTGGCTAGTTCCAAGTGTCATGGCCAACACCTGGCATGAGACCCCCAAGGGGATAAACAGCCATGAAAGGAAGAATGGCCCAGGGGAACCAGAATAATGGGCAAAGGACCCATCTGGGTCTGTGAGAAGTGGGAAAGGCAGCTGGCCAATCTGGCCAGCGCCAAGTGACAAGAAGACAGGGAGCAGATGAGGTGTCCAGGCAGGCAGAAGCTGCAGGAGAGCGGGCTCTGTGTGCACTGACTTACCTTTGTGTTACTATGCACTCTTTGTTTCTATACTATGAGTCTCAAAGGCAGAAACCAGCGCATTAAAAAAGTAACCTCTGGTAGCATCTAGCCTACAATATTCTCAAGAGTACACCATGGGAAATTTCCTTCTTGCACCAAAAAAGGGGGTGGATGTTACTGTGGGAGAGGCTGACGAGGTGTGGGAGACACAACTGAATGGACGGGAGAGCACACTGTTTCCTCGGGGCTGCTGAGGGGACGTACAAATAGCCCAATGGAAATAAACAGGGAAACAAGATTTGGTCTAGGGGAGGGAGGGTAAAATTTGCGAAAGAAAAAAAATCTAAGTAGAAAAAAATTCTAAATCAAAATATAAACAGGATTTATACTCATCTTTCTTTTAAGGGGAAAAAAGTTCTGGAATTACCTTTCAAATCAAAGTGCTCTTCTGTTTAAATCAACAGATGCTATAATCTATGAATTCTTTACAGCATGCAAAAAAAAAAAAAAGCTCAAGGAAAAAATACTCAGTTGCTAAAAAAATGTGAACGTGGTCATGGCTAGGGCGCACAGGCTGTGTGTTCTCATGTTCTTCACTGAGGACATGGAGGACCATGGGAGAGATCTCTGCCCGTCTCAACATTGGCTAATGGTAATCCAGAGGCTTATAATTGATCCAAGTGCCCAAGTAACCTTGAGTGCTCAGCTGCGGTTGGCTGATCTCTGTCAACTGCCCACAGCCCAAGGCTTGGAAAGTTCTAAAGAAGGGGGGGAAGAAAGCAAGGGCTGACGGGTTGGGAGGAGAAGTGCGAAACGCTAACTTCTGGACACAACATGGCTGCTGCTGCAGACATCAACTCGAGCTTGGCAAAACTCCAGCATGGATGGGGAGGGGTCTCCTGAGGCCCCACCTCTATCAGAGAAGCTTTTGACAGTTGATGGCTCTTGAGGGAGGGAGGGTCTCTCTCTTTTGTGGATGTGGCCACTGATAGGTTGCTTGTGTCCTAGTAGATGGCCACAAATCCATGTGCATATGGACAGCATTAACTGGACACAGAGGGCTACTAATAACACAGAAAATAAAAAGAGGACTTGAGGCTTTGAGGAGTGCACTGGTGGTAGGTAGATATGATGAATACACATTGCATCCATGTAATGCACTTTTAAAGAATTTTTAAAAATGCATTGTATTGGCTAGTTTTATGTCAATTTGACAGAAGCTAGAGTTAACTGAAAGGAGGGAATGTTGATTGAGAAAATGCCTCTATAAGATCAGGCTATAGGCAAGCCTGTAGGACATTTTCTTAATTAGTGATTAATGGGGAGAGCCCAGCCCATTGTGTGTGTGGGTATCCCTGGGCTGGTGGTCCTGGGGTCTATAATAAAGCAGACTGAGCAAGCCATGGAGAGCAAGCCAGTAACAAGGGGGCACCCCTTCTGCATCAGCTCCTGCCTCCAGGATCCTGACCCGTTTGTGTTCCTGTCCTGATTTCCTTCAGTGATGAACAGTGAGGTCAAAGCGTAAGCCAAATATACCCTTTCCTCTACAACTTGCTTTTTGGTCATGGTGTTTCATTGCAGGAAAAGAAATTCTAACAAAGACAATTATTTTAAAAATATGAAAGTGATCCCCAGCAAAACAGAGAAATACCTCAAACAGTGGAGTGATCTGGGCCCTGGAGCTAACCAGCCCACATTCAGAAGGCCAGTTTAGCTAAGGTGGCATCCAACTGAAACTTAAGTGTGGTGATATTTTATTTGTGCACCCCAATAAAGCTTATCTAGAGATCAGGGGAAAAAGCCAGCCACTATATTAAATATAGAAGTCAGGCAGTAGTAGCACACGCCTTTAATCTCAGTACTAGTTAACCACAGAGGTTTGGAGGTCTGTACAGACAGACAGGTGGTGGTAGAGCTGGGTGGAAAGAGGAAAGTGATGTAGCTGGGCAGAGAGAGGAAGTGAGAAGGCAGGGACAGAAAGGCATGTAAGTGTGGATGTACAGGAAGTAACTCTCTCTGGAGGCTGAGGAGTTGGTAAAGTGAGGTTGGCTATGGCTTGTTCTGTTTCTCTGATCTTCCAGCTTTCACCTCAATATCTGGCTCGAGGATTTATTACTAAGACCATATAGCAATTCATCTTACACAAGGTTTAATGTTATATGCTATCCTATCTTGATATTCCACATAGCCTCCAATGACCTAACCCACAGGTCACTCTCTACTCTGGTCCAATGGAAACGGACTCCAGTTCTGTTGTAGCTCCTGCTTATGGAGGAGGAGCCTCTGCTGGCTGCCTGCAGCAGGGATTATCCTACAGGCTCAACACTCCCTCTGTGGGAAGCAAAGGGCACCCCACTCTCTGCACACTATAAAGCCTGCCACCCACAGCCTGGGGCCCAGTCTCCTCCCAAATGCAACCTGCCTGTGGGACTGTCGATGTGCAGCGTTCTCCTGAGTGACCTACCGCCCACTGTCTAGCTCATCTGGTACTGTATGCTCAGTCATCACTTGGCCTGCAGCAGGAGTCCTCCCTCACCAACACGAAGAGCCACTTCCAAAACAAGCCACTGAGATGACAGCACAACTGACTTAGTTCTTATCTCCAAGATTCCTCCTCTGTGAGTTAGGACTGACATGTCCCTTACAGGTCATGTGCACACTGTCTCCCGTGGAGGGCTATATCATCATGGTGGGTCCTCACAAGTATCACCTAACCCAGTTGCCGTCTCTTGTCATCATGACAACTAAAACTCATTTAAAACCTATCATGTTAAAATTAATAATAGAGTTTAAAACTGCAGGTGGGATGCAACTGACAAATGACCAGATTTGATTTAAAAAGCCATCTGGCTTGCTGACTAGAAAACACAGCTCTGGTCACTTCAAAACTTCCCTCAGGAGAATTTATAGGATACCAATAGACAGGAAACCAAGACTGCTTGTAGGATACTGAATGTTTGCATTGTAATACTTTGACCCATAAACTAGAACATGCAAATGATATGCTAATTTATAACAATAAGATACTTATTAAAAGCTATATGCTGTATGCAAATGCTTTACTCTTTCAGCAAATGGAAAAAAAGTTTGCTTCTGAGACAAGGGGAGCTAACAAATCTTTGCCCTAAGAGAATTAATTCCTTTATTTTATTTTTTCTTCTTTCTCACATCTCAGTTGCACCTACTCATTTGAATCTACAGCATTTCTGAGCTCAGTAACTTGTGCTTTTTCAGTGTTTATCTAATTACTTAATCTAGTTGAGTTTGTGTACTTGTGTATTTAGAGACTAGGGATTTTACAAAATAAATAATCTTATTTATATTCATTAAAAATAAACATTGAGAACTATGAAATGGGCGATGGCTCAGTGGTTAAGAGCACGTGCTGCTCCTCCAGAGGACTTGATTTGATTCCCAGCACCTGTGTCAGGCAGTTCACAACTAACCTGTCCAGCTCCAGGGGATCTGACACCCTCTTTGGATTCTGTGTGTATCCACACTCACGTGTCCATACATACCCTATGTGGTGATATATTGTGGGCGTGTACTCCAATAAAGCTTACCTGGGGATCAGAGGGCAGAGGCAGCCACTAAATTAGACAAAGAGGTCAGGCAGTGGTGGCACACAACTTTAATCTTATCACTTGGGAAGCAGAGATCTGTCTGGATCTCTGTGAGTTCAAGGCCACACTGGGTTACATGAAAGAAACAGCCTGGCAGTGACACACGCCTTTAATCCAAGGAAGTAACATGGCAGGATACAGAGGGTATATAATGCATGAGGAAACAGGAACTCGCTCTCTTTAGACTGAGGATTTCGTAGAGGTAAGAACTTGGGGCTGGCTGCTCTGCTTCTCTGATCTTTCAGCTTTTTCCTCAATGTCTGGTACTGGTTTTTTGTTTTTGTTTGTTTGTTTGTTTTTTTAATTAAAAGACCATTTAAGATCTGAACAACAATCCTATCACTAATTTAAAAAAAAATCTTGAAAATAGGGTGGGGAAGAAGCATACAATATAAGGGAAATCCATTTGTAGGATTTGGGAGTAGCTTTTTTTTCTATTAACTATCTGATTTTCAATTTTGTCTAGTTTAGTAATGTTCATACTCAAATGTGTCTTTTTGGTATCAAAATTTATTCTTTTCAAAATTCATTTGCTATTGGAATATAATTCATCATTTAAGAGCTGGAGGTGAACCATAATCTTGGCTATGTTACTTAGGAAGTAACTGGATGCTACATTCAGGTTTTTTTTTTAAATGCACCTTTTAAACATAAGTGTTTGGCTATATCACATTCAATAAACATTTAAGTACTAGCTTGAAGTGGATTATTGTTAACACACAGGAAGATCGTATAGTCATAAAGCTTATAATAAAAACAAGCAGAACACCTCCTGCTCACACTCCGTAGTTGAACGTACCAGCTGGGCTCAGAAGCACTCGCTCCTGCTCAAACAGCAGCTGTACTGTGCTGTCCCCTTAGCTTCGGACAGTGCCTGCTATTAGCTCCAGATTACGAAAAGCTGTATGTTTGTACGCCCAAATAGAATACTTCTATATAGGTTACAAATTCATCCAGCATTGAGAATTATTTCAACCCAAATGAGAATGACAAAGAAGTCTTTCCATTTTCCTTAAGAAATAGACATCTTTATCACTCTTGGTCTATGTGAATTTCAATATCTTACATTGTAGAAAAGAGCCAGGCAGGACACACATTCATCATTCTTTCCCAAGGGAACCCCCCGAGACTGTCACTCATCTATACCCCAGCACTTCTGCACAGCACCTGGGAGGCTGAGACTGGAGTCCTGTTGGAGTCTGACCACAGTCTGCGCTCCATGTTGACTTCAGGCCATCCTGAGATATGGTGTGAGATCCTGTCTCAAATGAATGAATCCACGGTGTACCTGTCCCTCATTAGGGGTTAGTGAGCACACTCTTCCAGGTAGGACAGCATGCTTTAACCAAACAGGAAACACTTGAGAACCAAGAGGACTGCTAGGTCAGGAGGGATGTTCTTAGTACTAAACTTGTTGGGACAAAAAGTAAAAAAAAAAAAAAAAAAAAAAAAAAAAAAAAAAAAAAAAAAAAAAAAAAAAAACAAAAAACCTGGGATCATGGAGAGACTGATGATAGCACTTTGCTAAAAGGTGGAAGCTGGAAATCTTTATGCATGAGGGTTTTCTTGATACTGGAGAACCTTTAACATGACCCTCTCTGGTGTAAAAGCCAGCTTCGAGCCCAACACAACAATCACTTAGAGAAATGGAATGTGTTTTCAATGCTGACACTTTTGGTTATAACTATGGCCTTCTCTTCTACCTTTTGCCTAGTAAGTCTGAAGACCTTTTTACAAATAAACAGCAGTCTGTACTTTATGGTACTTTTTGGCCCACAATCTTAAAATAATAACTAATCAAAAAGGAAGTTAGCTTCCCCCCTAAATTGTAGCAATCTGTCACTCTTCCCTCACTCCCCTTCTTCACAGACCATTTAGAACTTGACATTTCTTGTGATGTAGTTGGTATATCTTATAACAGATAGAGAACATTTTACAGAAATCACTGCAAAATTGAGTTCATTGTACACTTGCAGAACATTTATCTATGAGGTTATTGGATAACTTTACCATGGAGGGTTCTAACTGCTATTTGCCCACCTGGGATACAGTATGCAGCCAACCTGGCCACATTATAATTCAAAATAATTTAAGTTAACTTGAACATTAACATATCTTCTCTTCTGAAAATGTCCTCACTTAGGATAATACAGCCCAATCTGGGCCCAGACCTCCAGTGTGCTGGCGTGGCTCAGTGACTTGGTAAGCAAGTCTACATGCAGTGGTGAGTAATATAAACAAAATGTTTCTCAGACACTAGCAATGTGCTACTCCAATTTAATCTTATTGGGAAGAGATTTCATATTTGTGTGTTATGGATGTGTGTTTATGTGTGTACATATGTACAGGTGCATGCATATAATATGTACACATGCCAGTGGTTTATGTTGGGTGTCTTATCAGTCCCCATCTTATTATAGACAGACCTCTCACTGAACCTGGGTTCACTGATGCAAACTGGCAAGCTACCTGGTCAGTGGCCTCCAGGCTCCTCAAGCTTCTCCTCCTTGGTGCTGGGGTTACAGGCAACAGTGTGCCTTTTTTACATGGCTGTTGGGATTTAAACTCAGGTCCTTATGCTGGCTGAGCAAACACTTCACGGCTAAGCCACCTCCTCCCTCCCATTTTGTATTTTTAGAAGGAAAGCTAAAGATGTCAGATGTGATCAGAAATATGTAATGTCAACCTTGTAGCTTCTAAGATAGTTTATTAAATGTTGCTTAGAAAGGACGAGATCATAATGGCTGACATACCCCACAGCTTAGGACCCAGCAGAGAGGGGGGAGACACAGGTCAGTTGTGTGAGTACTTCTGGCAAGCACAAAGACCTGAGTTTCATCCACAGAACCAAAAACTAAATTATAAAAGAATTAAAAGCTGGGCATAGCAGTGCAAGCTTGCAACCTTTAGAACATCAGTCTTCCTGTGGAGGAAGCAGACATTGCATGGAGACTCTGACAGGTGAACTGCAGGCCAGAGGAGACCTTGTCTTTAACAAGGCAGGTGCCATTCTGGAGAGTAATACTCAGCTGCCTTTGGCCTTCAAGTGCACCCACGCAGATACTGTACATACACATGCACAAACACATTAAGAAGTAAAGAAAAAGGAACTTGAGGGGTCTTTCGAGATTAAGATCCACTGGACTCACACCAATTTTCACATGCAGCAGAAATCTGTAACCACATCTTTTCCTACTCAAAGGATCAATCTCAAGAGGAAACAGCACAAACAAGGACATGGGTCATCTGGACACTCCAAGATGTTAGTCTATCTCCTTGTGTTTTTAATTTCAGTGACAGACCACACCCAGGTCCTTGTGCATGGTGGGCACCATTATCACTGAGCCACACTCCAGCCTCACAAACCTCTGCTTCCTGATGCCATGAAACAAAGTCTCCCGATTTCCCTCCGTGGCCTGGAGGCAGAGCTTTTCAAACAGCAGGCTGAACTCAAACCACACATCAAAGCAAAGTGTGGCTCTGGTGCAGGGCAATGGATTAAAAAACAAAACAAGTATTTATTTATTTATTTATTTATTTATTTATTTATTTATTTATTTATTTATTTATTTATTTATTTATTTACCTGTGTGTGTGTGTGTGTGCGCGTGTGCGTGTGCGCGTGCACGTGCGTGT
The DNA here is from genome assembly GCF_949786415.1 of Peromyscus eremicus. NCBI lineage: Eukaryota > Metazoa > Chordata > Mammalia > Rodentia > Cricetidae > Peromyscus > Peromyscus eremicus. The sequence continues at coordinate 102,106,767 of NC_081425.1, read as the reverse complement.
GCGTGTGTGTGCGCTCCTCTGACATGGCATAGTCTGGAGGTCACTGGACACTTAGGACTTGTTTTCCCCTTCTACCACATGGGTCCTGGGGACCGGATCCAGGTTGCTGGGCATCTTGGCAAGTACCTTTCCCACTGAGCAGTCTCACCAGTCCAGAGCAATCATTAGTTCCTTCCCCACACTCAGGGGAGGTAGCAATCTGTGGGGAAGTGGCGGACTATCAGTGAGAGGGCTCAGCTTTGCAGTTCTGCTGCAAACAGGGCAGCCCCAGAATTTACATGTTCTTGAGTTTTGGATCATATCTTGTCTTATCACAGCTAATAATGAAAACCAAAATGTAATCTAAACTCCTGCAAACTGACTACTTCGCTCTTTGCCCTGTGCTCCCCTCCACCAGCCCTACTGCCCCTGCACACTCCTTCTCCTATATACTTGAGAGGCCTGAACCAGCAGAGGGAAAGGGGAAGGGGAGTGGGAGGAGCTGGAAAACGCCCTGAAATGCATGTTGATCACCTCTCCACCTCCAGTATCCACTGGCCCTTAAAATGCTGAAGAGGTTTAGCGGTTCTAAACTGCAGAACTGATTTTCAAGAGACACGGGACAGGGGACAGAGTCAGTTCAATACTGATGGCCTCCATGTGTTCTTCCTGCTTCAGCTTTGTCAGCTGAGAGGTAAGGACAGTGAGGACCCCAGAGTTTCTGGAGAGCCATGAGAGCGCTGTCACTGTCTCAGTCCATCTGCTCACTGTTGCCGAGGACTTCAACGAAAACTTATCCCATGACGGTAGTAAAGAAACGAAGTAGCTTGCATTCACACTGCGTCACTTTCAGTGTCTCCCGAGTTCTCAGACACTTAGGAATGGGCCTCTTAGCACGGGAAGCTCTCCAAGCCATTCACCAGGCTCCATTAAATACCCTCCCCAGGGTCACACAATGGGCTCAATTCTCAGACCATTTAAAAATATGCTGGCTGATATATTAAAACAGCTCAGAATACTTGGAATTCAGCTAGAAACTTAACTGCATGATTAACTCATAGCTTCATAGCTGGGGCTCTGAGTTTTTTTACTCCTAGCCTCCGAAACACTAGGTTCATTTTCAGACATAAAGGCAATTTTTTTTTATGCTTTAATGACCAGATTTTGTCTATCTTTGTATCATAATTCAAGATTTATTCTGTGGTGATTTACTTTTGATGGTAAAGTTAGAAGAAGGAGAAACAGGAGCAGTCTGGTGAAAAAAAGGTATCTTTCATTAAGTCGGAATAAATAAGTCTGATGTCTCACACAAGCGGAGATGGATCTGATAGCCCAAATACTGAAATAGTAACTTCTTCACTAACAGATAAAAGTGCCATAACAGGATCCACTTCTTCCTCCCCTACCTGCTACACGCAACATGAACAAAGCCAGGACAGTACCAAAGTCCTTACACAGCTTTCACATCAACACTGAGCATAGCTAAGCCGTGCTTGCTCACCAAAGACAAACCACGCGCGGGGAAGGCCTCCAGAGTCTTGGAAAACAAGGAGCCTAAACCTGGCCTTCAACAAGTAGAAAGATGACCTCCAGAGACTGGCAAACTATGGGGGAGCTGTTTATCTCGTCAGTAACAGAGACACACAGTGACTCAGTGTCATTTGCTGCGGCCCTAGCACCTGCAGCCAGACAGCAAGGGAGTGATGCTCATTGTCTGTTTCCTGAGTCTAGCTGAGACATGGCTAGTGGACACCACTCTTTCAGGCAGCCCCTTACTTCCTATCTCTCCTTTGGGTACCCCTCTTTAAACAACCCACTGAGTGGCCCCAAATGGCCTTCGATCATACTGAAAAAAAAAAAAGTCCTGAGCAAACGCCTTTCTAACTCTTGTTCTTTTCGTGGTGAGAGCATTCCCTGACAACAGGGTCCAAATCTGAAACGGTATTTCACGTGAAAACCTCTCCAAATCCTGTCTCTACCTCAGGCATCCACCTCAAGACTTTTAATGCCTCCACTCTAACATCCAGTTCTCTATAAAAATACAAATAGATTATTTTTTCTCAAGGGATCACTTGTCTTGCCAGACCCCACTGCCGTGTGAGCCCTCCTGACACCAGCTTCCTGCAGTTTGTCTTTGAAGCTTATGGGTTAGCTACGGCCAATTACCATGCATTTGTTAAGACACTCTGGCCAAGCCTACACTTAATCAATCAACTCTCTGGCAATGGAATGGAGCATTTCCTAATTTCCCTGCTTGGTTTTGATGTCTGCTGATGCCTGTAAAGTATTAACTATGTATGAAGGAAGCACTACCACCATCAACAAACTAAGAGCTCAGTGGGAGCCAGATGCTGATTTAGTGCGTTGACTCAGTCCCTGCACCAACCCTTGGCAGCAGATACTCCCCTTATCACCATCCGAGCAATACAAACAAACAAAAGGCTAAAGTTGAACAACTCACAGGAGGCCACACAACTGGAAGGGGAGAGAGGTGAGATGTGCTCAGCAGTTTGCAAACACAATCTGAACTCTACAGACTACACAGATGGTTTCAACCTATCATTTCAAGGGCTGCCATCCTCAAATCCTGTTCTTTTCAGAGTGAATTCCTACTATGACCCATTCTGGGTGTGCCCGTTCATCCATGAAGATTCTCACTGTATCACAGGATCATTAAAGCCTCTGACTGACACTGAGCTCGGAAGAAATTCATCCTGCTGCTTTCAATCCAGAAGCACAAAGGCTATACAAATTCTCTGTAAGGAGAGGAATTTGCTGACATTCTGCCTGTGATTGCACTGTATCTCACACCAAGGAGTCCTGATAGCATGGTGATACTCTCTGTGGACAAAGAGTATCTCTTTATTTCGTTCACCTCTTCAGATTTTAGAACCAGAGATATGCAATCGGTCTGGTGTACACGTCTCCCACGTGGTCTGATGTGCCAATGTGGTATCATTTCTGTGGTTGGGATAAAACAGCTGACAGAGCAGCTGAGGCCCAGGACTCTTCTTCCTGTACCACCAGGTAGGCCAATTCCTCTCTACCCCAGAGGCTCTTTCCCTGCACCACCAGGTAGGCCAATTCCTCTCTACCCCAGAGGCTCCCCTCCCTCCCTCAGAGAGATCAGGTAGGCTCTGTTCCTTCTCACCTCAAAGACAGACCTTTGCAGTTCCCTCTGCAACCTCACTTCTCTGAGCCACTGGGTAAACATTGCTTTGCTTCACCACATAGGTCTCCCATCTCTTCCAGAATCTTGCCAATAAGTGTTGCCCAGTTGCCATGGCTCCTTTTGGATCTCCCTATACCTCAGACTAGGCCAGTTCCTTTCCAAACCAGAAGTGATCCACTCCTCTGAGATTTCATTTTTCAATACTCCCAGGTTAGGCCCTGTCCCTTCCAACCCCATGTTCCTCCAAACTATACACACAGGTTACCAAGATCTTCTGTCCCCCACTGCCACTTGGCTGAAGCTTACTCAATCAAGGTTTGGCAACCAGACTTAGAGAGCGATGCCCAAAGGCAGCAGAGGAGAGCCCCAGGGAGAAGGATGCACTTACCTGAACTGTCTGTTTACCCAGACAGTAGCAGATTCTAGTCAGAAGGCCTGGGAATAGAACCTGCAGCTCTCAGGAGCTGGCTCCACAGAAGAAAACACCCCAGTCCTCTAATAATTTAACCCTTTCCTGAGCATTACACTTGCCTACACTGAAAGAAGGTGATCTGAGAAGGAAGGAAGAAAGATGAAAGCAACAAACCACTTCAGATGTTCAAGTCCCAGGGTAGAAACAAAAGAAACACAAATCAACAGAGACACCTACCCCTCAATTTCTAAACCCACAGTCATATACCCTAATGAGAATGACCTGGAAAGTGTTCCAGACAAGGAATTGAAGAGAACGATGCTAACTATGCTCACACGACTCAAAGAGGATTATACTCCAAGACAACAAAAACAAAGAATGTGTTGAAATTCATAAGGCATGAAAGATATGGAAATAGAATTCAATACAGAAGTAGAATTTCTGAAGAAATGGAAACTGAAATGATGATGGACATGAAAAACTCAGTAAGTCAAATAAAAGCCTCAGTGGAAGGCCTCCCCAACAGAATGAATCATGTGGAAAACAGGGCTGGAAGACAAAGGAGAGGAACTGATCACTCATTAAAGGTCAATGAGAAATCTAAAAAACAAAGATCACAAATGGGAAATGGGAGAGCTTTGGGACACCTGAAAAGACCTATCCTGGAAATTATGGACATGGAAGGAAGAGAAGAATATGACAGCAAAGGTGTACAGAATATCTTCAATGAAATCATAGAAGAAAATTCCCAAACCTAGAGAAAGAGATGCCCATTCAGGTGTAAGAGGCCTACTGAACACCAAACAAACTCTTTATTTAGCTGTAAATATTACAGCTAAAACAGTAAAAGCACAGAATGAAAAACTGTTATTGAAAGTGACAAGAAAAAGGTCATGTCACTTATAAAGGTGGGCCTGGATGAATACCTGATTATTCAATATAAACTTTTCAAGCCGAGAAACCTGTAAAGATGTGTTTCAGGTACTTAAAGACCGACCACAATGTCAACCAAGAGCAAAACTGCTTATTAAAATTGAAGGAGAAATAAAATCTTTTCACAATAAAAAGAGATTAAAGGAACTTATGGTCACTCAGCAATCCCTACAGGACACTGTAAGGGACACTTCAGTCAGAAGAGAAGGATAAACATACCCAAGATGTCGCTGAGAATAAAAAATGCCATGATAGTCAGGCAAAGGAGATCCTAGGAAAACACAAAATCAACAAAGTGATAGGAATTAATATGTATTTTCCAACGATAACTTAATATTAACACTCTCAATTCCCTAGTATAAAGACATGAACTAGCAGACTGGATTAGAGAACAGGATCCATCTCTTTGCTGCTTCCGAAACACATACCTGACCATCAACAACAGATCCTATCTTAGGGTAAAAGGATAGGAAAAGGTACTCCAAGCAAATGAAACTACAAAGCAAGCAGGCATGGCTATTTAGTATTTGACAAACTACACTTCAAACCAAAACTACTTAGAAGAGAGAGGAAAGTCACTTTATACTTAAAGGAACAATACACCAAGAGGGCATTAGAATCCTACACACACATACACACACACCAAACACAAGTGCATCCAGTTTCATAAAAGACATGCTAACACGATCTAAAACCAACAATTAAATCAACACAGCGACTAAATCTAATGAAGTGAAAGATTTGTACAACAAGAACTTCAAGACACTGAAGAAAGAAGGTAAAGAAGGTATCAGATGGAAAGACCTCCTCGCCATGGACTGGCGAGCCTCCCACCTCTGGCTCTCAACCGCTGGAACTGCAGGCATGGCTACTCCCAGGCCGTCTGTGGATTTAACTGAGCACTTCTGGTGAGCCCATTTTCTCTCCTTTCTTACTATGCTACTCACGCTTTCTTTGTTTTATTATTATTAGTGATTGTTCTTAAGTTTGTGATAATATTTATAACTGACTCAAATCTACTTTTAAGTAAGTATGTTCAAACAAATTTTATATCATCTTCAGGTTGTAAAAGTACCTTAATATACAAAATAATCTTCCACCCCTTATTATTCTTGTCATTTATTTCATTTACATGTAAATAAATATATTTATATGTAAAATTGGATATATTATTGATATTATTTAGTACAAACTACTATTGGATGAATCATTTCAAACTAAGATTAAAGTTTGTGGTTTTTTTTTTTACAATTTTTCTAGACAGGGCTTCTTTGTATGGCCCTGGCTATCTGGGAATTCGCTCTGTAGATCAGGCTGGCCTGAAATCCTCCTGCCTCTGCCTTCTAAGTGCTGGGATTAAAGGCGTGCACCACCACTGCCTGGCCTTCAAAAAAAAATTTGTTTTACTTCTACTTCATTTGTAATGCTCTTTCTTTATGTGGATCAGAGCTTTTGAGCCACATCATTTTCACCCACTTTGAAGAACTGTGGCCTCTGTGGCAAGGCATATCTGGTGACAACAAGCCCTGTCAATATTAGTATTCGCCGATCTCCCACCCTGCAAGTGTTGAAGATCAAGCCTGGGTCACAAGAATGATAGGCAATTGCTGGTACTGATCTGTACCTTCCAGCCCCTCATTTCTGAAGGACAGACAACCTTAGGGGTTACAGAAGTCAAGGCTGTTTGGGTGTTTGCAACACTTCATTCTCTGGATTGTGTGATTTGAGGAAAATCTGGATAGAGTTCCTTTTATTATTTATTTATTTATTTATTTTGGTTTTTCGAGACAGGGTTTCTCTGTGTAGCTTTGCGCCTTTCCTGGAACTCACTTGGTAGCCCAGGCTGGCCTCGAACTCACAGAGATCCACCTGGCTCTGCCTCCCGAGTGCTGGGATTAAAGGCATGTGCCACCACCGCCCAGCCAGTTCCTTTTATTTTTTATCTCATTTGTATGTGTGTATGTGTGTGAGAGTATATGCCACATGAGTGCAGGTGTCCACAGAGGCCAGAAGTGAAGCATAAATCTAATTAATCTTATCAATAATACCAAGAGTCAGATATCAGAGTAATAACCTGAAAGATCAGAGGAGCAGCCACCAGTGACTTCTTACCTCTCCGGATCCTCTGACAAAAAGGGCCGAGATCCTGTCTCCACTCTGCCTTATCACTTCCTGTCTCTACCTCCTAAATTCTGGGATTAAAGGCATGAGTCACCACCACCCAGCTTCTATGGTTAACTAGTGGCTAGCTCCTCCCTCTGATCCCAGGGCAAGCTTTATTTGTCAGAACATGAAGAGCAGGGGATACCCTGGAGCTGGAGTCACAGGTAGCTGTACACTGCCCAACATGGGTGCTGGGAACTGAAGTCTAGTCCTCTGCAAGAGCTACTAGTGCTCCTAAGCCCTGAGCCATCTCTTCAGCCCCTTGGATGTAATACTTGAGTAAAGTTTTTGGCCTCTCTTCTAGCTTCTTATAAGCTTTTTCTTTTCTTTTCTTTTCTTTTTTCTACAGCTTAATATATCACGTGTAGGTTTTCTTTCTTCAGCTGTTGTTTTGATTGATTTCCATTTTATCGTGCCTATCAGTTTCTGGGGCTCTGGGATTCGTGATCTGGGGTCTAATAATATTTTGGGGGAGTCTGTCACCATTCAAATATTCCTTCTCTTCCCCATTTTCTTTCTGGTACTCCTACCATGTTTCTGCAGCTCATGTATCTCTCTAACTTGTAACTGTGCTTGCACATCCTGCTCAGCTTCTCTTAGTCCCTTTCCCCTTGGAAGGCTTGACTGAACACCCCCATTCTTTCCTCCTGGTGTCAAACCTACAGTACTCTGCAAGGGCTTTCTTCTTTCTGCTCTGCTGTCCATCTCTAGCCTAGCTGATTCCTTCTGAGAATTTCTCTGCTTACTCTACCCATCTATTCTTAAAATTAATTTTTAAAACATATCTAATTACTTGTGTGTGTGTGTGTGTGTAAGGGTGTGGGGGGCCATGAAGCCTGTGTAAGTCAGAGAACAGCTCACAGGAGTCAGTTCTCTTCTTCCACCATGTGAGTCTGAGAACCACTCAGATCTTGGTGGCGTGAGTTTAGCTACCAAGCCATCTCACTAGATCCCTTTGGAGATAATTTACTTCGTTTTCTTCTGCCTAAAAACAGCAAAGCAGGGAAGCAGGAAGGTGAAATGACTTGGCTCAGCATCTAGGTCCACACACTGCTGTCAGAGCCTGTTCAGGCCCCAGGCATGCCTGTTTCTCAACTCAAGAGTACTCCTTTTAACTGTGTCAGGACTATACTCAAAGAACCTGGGTGGGGGGAGCCTGTCCCTTAGAAGGTGCATACTGAACTATTTACAGGTTTTAAAAACAAGGGAAATCAGGGCTTCTGAGGGTACAATTGTAAGTACGGTGAGGAGTTGACCCTCCTTGTACTCACTTTCTACTTTGTCTAGCACTCAGAATTTCCATAGTCAAATGCAGAGACCACGGCGGGGGAGAGAAGGAGTTGTTTACTTTGTTCTAGTCCCCTCCCCCACGATGACCGGAAGAAGCGATGTCGTCATCATTAGAAGATTAAGTAATTAAACATTCATTTGAATCTGATACAGAATTAAAAATGATCTCTGGTTCGGTGCAAGTAGCAAATCACAGAAGTAAAGCCAACTCTGCCAGTCACAAAGAAAACTGCCTTATTTACATAACATTCATGCTATTGGACTTCTCTGAACCTCATTTAAAGGCTTACAGCTAACAGAATACCTTGGCCTCAGGTGAGACGAAACTGACATCACTTTATATGACTACAAATCTCTTACACAATATATTAGCTCAATTTGCTTTTTCATTCTTAAATGAAATATTTTGCCTGCAGCAGAGGAAATTTCAATAATTGTACAATTTGCACAAGATTCTAAAAAGAATGCTCATTAATCCCAACAGCAGGATTAAATGTTTCTGAATGCATGATAGGAAACCAAAGAAAAAGCCAAGACATTCAGCATCAAAGAAAGTAAGACAATCCAAAGTATTCACACCTAGTATCATTTCCTCTCCAAGGCTTACCATCTCAGCCGAGACGACTGCTTTCTTTAGTGGCTGGTTGTGGCAACATGAATCAGTTAAGAAATCACTTGTACCTCAATATAACTGTAAACCTCTGACACCTTTTCATTAACCACTACAAATTACACGGATTTCCCTTTTATTTCTTTGGCTTATCTGGCTGAATATGAAAATGAAGCCTTAAAGGTTTATATGTTATACAATTTGGTATTCTCGAATCTAGCAGAATAATGGCAAAATTCAGTAAAATTATCCAACATTGCTTTACACAGTGTAATCAAATATCTCGCAACACATTGCTTATCTCCCAAACTAGACATAAACAAAAACTTAGTAGAAATCTAGAAAGATAAACATTCACACTCAATGATCTCAACATTGTTCGTAGCATTCCCTCTCACTAGTCAAGAGGTCAGCTATCAGACCAGTCAAGAGGTCAAGGCAGGATCTCTCTCATTTTGAGGAGAGGCAGCCTGAGGCCCTGTATGACTGATTGGAGACTTAGGAGATGTGGGATTTATACTACATTCTCCCCCAGTCTTGCTACATCATCTGACTAAAAATGGCCTGCTTCCCTGGTCATGCACATACATGCAGATTATGTATGTGTTATATAACATTGGTGCATAGTGAAGGAGTTAAAATAGTAGTATATGAAAAGAGATTAAGTATGATGTGTATTTCATCCTGGTGGCTTGAAGCACTGTTTTCTGTTACAGAGCTAAAAGGAGTATAGTATCCAGTTAGAACTGACCACATGATTACTAAACTAAAAAGTTTAGATAAACTTTCTCTTTTTCTCTTTTCCAATTCCGTCCCTCTTAGTCTAACTTTTTAATGGGCATCTACATCTTGGTTCTCCATCTATGATGAAATACATCCTCAAATTTGTCAACTTTTCCATACAGTTGTCCAGGAGTCATAACTGTAAAAAAAGTAATGATATTCAAGCTTTAGCTATACCAGACCCACTTGAAAGGCTGGTGAGAACTGAGGTCCTTGGCTCCATGCTCAGTGTTTGATTCTAGTCTGGACTGGGGCCTGGAGATTTACATGTCTCTCAATTGCTCAGGTGATGCACATGCTAGAGCCCCGAGACCACACTGCTGTCCAGAGCCCCATGCACCAATGAATCCGAGTAAGGCAGCCAGGAAAGCACAGTTGTTCTCAACTCTTAGCCAAGGCAATAACAGCCAGGTGTCCAAATATAATTGGAGTCCAGGGTTGAAGCTGAATTGTATTTCTAGCCATCTTGGAACAGTGGCATTCCAATACTGCTGTCTGAATTTACTGTGAACTAATAATAATTCTACTAGCAGTCTATAGCTAACGTCACGAAGAGTGGCTAAGCAGTTTTAGTTTTTCAAAAATGTCTCACAAGAAACATCTGGAAAGAGCACTGAGCCTCTGAATGCTTTCTAAAACCCAATGAGTCCTGCTGCCATCACTACTATCAAATGGAACCTTATCTTCCAAAACCATCTAGTGAACCAATAAGCTCCTACAGGAGCCAAAGGGATTTTAACACCAGCAACAATGTTTTCAAACGCACCAAATGGGTTTCAAAGTAGTGAGAATGGAAAGAGTCAGCAATTACAGTGCACTTCATCAACAAAGGCCGACATTTACATAGGTCAAGTTGCATCTTCTTCAATTTGGTGTGAGTATAGTAATCCATGACTAATTCTACACCATTTCTGGGAAGTTTACCACTTCCTTGGTTACATATGGACTCCACACTAGCATTACATAGTAATCCTATTATACCAATTCATTTTATAGCCAGTCAGTATAATTAAGCATACTGTCTACACACACACACATACACACACACACATACACACACACACACACACACACAGCCCCCCCAAAAACAAAAAAACCCACAAAAAATTGTGCTTTTATTTTTCTTTCAATTATAAAAATTCATTTTAATAATGGTTAACAAAGATAAGTCAAAAGTTTTCATAAACTGACCAAAACATGATATGTAACTGTAACAGCAGCTGGCATTCACCAGCCCTTAGACAGCAGCAGGTCCTACTGACTTTTCAAACTCAATCTTCTGGTTGCTAAAAATGAACAAGGAGCTAAGCAGCTTGCCCAAGCTGCTTTCCCTACAGAGGAGTCAATCGGGATATTTCAACCATGCTTCTGAGACATTATTATAACAACAACACAAAATCACACAGAAATGGCAGAACAGAGTCTGCTTTAGGTTGGGGAGACCTGGAACTGGGGAGTACTCTGTACCCCGCCCCCATGGAGAGTGTGGGTGGGACAGTGCACATGAAGTATGTGCAGTTGATGTTCCAGAGCGATTCTACACACATTTTCCATAGTGCTCTTCAGTAACTACTCTCTCTCGTTCATACTATAGTGGGGGCTGTCGGTCCCCAGCTGATGTCCCTCAGCCCCAGATCTGACACTGTTGCCTTTAGCTCCCTGCTTCTTCATTACTGAGTAGGCTCACCTAGGCTAGGGATGACAGCAAGGGCAGAGAGTAAGGTAAGCAGCCACCCCACACTGCCTGGGCAGCAACTGTGGAAGTCCCATATCATCACCACCAGAGTACTAGGACATCCCATCATACTGGGTCACTCCATATCATGATGCATTAGTCCAACTTCAAAAGTCCCCATGGTCTATCACAGCCTCAACGTTGTTTAAAAGTCCAAAGTTCAATATCTCTTTTGAGACTCATGTAATCTCTTAACTGTAATCACCTATAAAATAAAAATGAAACAGTAGATCACATACTTCCAACAAAAAGTGGCACAGAATATACATTACCATTCCAAAAGGGAAGAAAGGGAGCATAGTGAGGAAATACTGGACCAAAGCAAGACCAAAAACCAGCAGGGCAAACTCCAAAACTCTGCATTTCCATGTCTGATGTCAAAATGCTCTTCAGATCTCCATCTCCTTTCAGCTTTTTGTTTTACTTTGTGGGTTTTTTGTTTGTTTGTTTGTTTTTTGAGACAAGGTTTCTCTGTGTATTTCTGGCTGTGCCAGAACTCACTCTGTAGACCAGGCTGGCCTTGAACTCACAGAGATTGGCTTGCCTCGGCTGGGAGTAAAGGTGTGCACCACCACCACCCAGCTTTTTTTGTTGTTTTGGTTTTGTTTTGTTTTTCCTTGGCTCCTTTCAGCTTCGCTGACTACAACATACTTCTTTCTCTTGGGCTGGTTTCACATTCCATTAGCAGCTGGTGACTCTGGTGACTCTTGCATCTCCAATGAATGGGGTCTCCAACATAATCCAGGCTTCATCTTCACAGCTTCATGCAATGGCCTCTCCAGCCCTCCACGCAGGGACACTCCTGACCCACACCTGGCCTCAGCGGCTTGTTTTAGTCATGGAGGTAGATTCCACAACCCCCTTCTTCTCTCCTTAACTCTAAAGCTAGAACCACGTGGCCAAAGCTGCTAAATTTTTCTGCTTGCTGGGGCTGGAAGTTGGCCCCGTCATTCAATTACATCCTCACCAGCTTTCTGTTTTTGATGGTTTCTTTCACTGCTTAAGCTTTTCTTTCCCTTTCCACAAGTTGGAAGCTTAGCTGAGTGGAGTCTTGCCCTGAGGTCACCACTCCCTTTATTCCATTTAGTTTCAAGCTTTTCTTTAAACTTTTTAATCTCTTTGAGCACTGGACTTGGCTCCATTATGTCTTCTTGTGCTCCTTTTCTCCTTAAACTGTACATTTTGTATTTTTCCTTGCTTAGCTTGTTTCCTTTCATTGTAGATCTGCCCAAGAGTGACCACTAATAACCACACAACAGAACCAATGCTAGGCTGTCTTGAAATCTTCTCTGCCAATACCATTAATCCAAAACTCTTTAATTTAGCCTCAGGCAGATTTTTAAGACAAGGGCAAAAGGCAGCCACATTTTTTGCCAAAACACCACATGAATGGTCTCTAGGCCACTTACTAATATTCTTCCCCTCTGAAACTGCTTCAGCCAGTCCATCATTATCTACACTGCTTGTAGCACTACTATATTCCACACTTCTACTAGTCTGGCCCATTAAGCCCTGCTTAAAATGTTCAACTTCTTTCCTAATCCAAAATTCCAAAGTCCACATTTTGCCAACAAACTACATGGTCAGGCCTGTCACAGCAATACCCGACTCCTGGTACCACCTACTGGGAAATGGACTAGAGTCCATTCATATTTACATTATCTACATGCCCTGCAACTGTGCAAGGCTGAATGTCAAAGCAGTTGACTAATTCATCTGGTGGAGACCACTTCAAAATACCACAGTATTCAGGTCATGGTGGAGACAGTGCTGACTGATTTTAGCCAGAATAACATAAAACATGAGAGTAAAAGACAGAGTGGAAAGATATGAAAACTTGCACTTTGTCCTAGGAAGAAGCATGCATGCATAAAGTTTCGACCAAGAGAGGGTGCTTGTTAAAGAGATCAGTGCCATCAAAGAGACAGTTACTTGTAGCAAGACAAGTAGAAAGCTATCTTAAGGACATCTCGGGAATCAGCACAAGCCCATCTGTTTTAGCTTATGAAGAGTGTAGAAGTGTAAATTTATTTCAAAGACTTTGTTTGGGAAGATAGCTCTAGGGTTCCCTCCTGCACAGGGACTTGTAGGGACCTAGCTCCTGGGACTTATTCCCTTATGTTCAGCTTTCTAGGCACGCAAAGCTGTAGCAGCTGATGTTTGAGGGGACCCAGGAATATACTTCATATTGTCAGTAGACCAAAGTCCACGCAATCAAAACAATGCAACTTTTACAGGCATGCAGAATGTAAGAGTTACAGGTTGAATCACAGGAACTTGCACCCAGAGGACAAAGACAAAGCCAGGCAGTGCGTGGGAAGGCTTGAGTAACAGGCAATGTGTGAAGCTGTGAGAATGAGGCTAAGGCCCCAAGTGAAACCCCAGGAATTTACATACATAAGGAATATGGAATATCTACTAAGAAAGGCCATAGGCAGTGAGCAGAGGTGGAACAGAATCACTAATATAGAGGGTTAAATACATCAGCCTGAGTTCACACACCCAGCATGAAACAGCCAGGATCTGATAAGCCCTCAGAGGCTGTTTCTAATAGACTGAAATCACGTCTAAAAAGAAGAAAAACTAAAAGCAAATCAAGAAAGATAGATGCTTAAGATAGCAGCAACAAGACTCTGCTAACAAATTCCTGCACACTATGTAACCCTGGTAAAGGATGGAAAGTGTTTCTGCCTTCCAGGCCATCATGTAAAACAACAGTGCAAACCTTCTAAGGAAGCCAGCTGGAAATTCGGGTTTTTATTTCTCTTTATTTATATTTATTTATTTAATTTTTTGTGGCACTGAGGATCAAACCTTGGACCTTGAGCATACTACACATACTCAATCACTAAACTCCACCTCGTTCTGTTCATTCAAAAATAAAAAGTTTTACTTATTTTTACTTTATGTGTATGTGTTCATGTATGTATTGCACCATATGCATGCAGTACCTTTGCAAGTTGGAAGAGGGTGTTGGATCTCCTGGAACTGAACCTGTATGTTGTGATCTGCCATGTGCATGCTGGCAACAGAACTCACATCCCTCTGCCAGAGCAGCAAGTGCTCTTAAACTCTGAACCATCTCTCTGGGGGCCCATCTACTTACTTTTTTTTTGTTTGTTTGTTTGAACGAACACAATTTAGATCCTAACTGAGATCTTCATTAAAGAAAGTGTAATTAGAGGAGGCTGAGATTTTAGCATGGCCCTAATGATGGGAAGCTCTATAGAAAAGATAACTCTTTCATGGGACCAACTCACATAATCAGAGGTGGTATTAACATGAAATTTGTTGATTTGCACTAGACTTCTACAAGGAAGTTAAAGGGTGTATCAAAAAAGAAGGGTATATGAATTTATAAATGCCCTAAAGGGGCCAACAGTGAAAACTGAAGCCCCCAAAGCACACTTTAGCACCTGTGCCAAATAAGCTTGTTGGCCTCCCACAACCTGCTGTTCTTCCTGTACTGCCCAGTGGAACCTGGACACCCCTGCACTCTTCCATGTAATTTCACCCAATTCACTGAGCAAACTCTCTAACATCCTTTTTCTTTTTTTTTTTTTTTTACACTGTGGGAATCAAACCTAGGGCCTTACACACATCTGGGGAACAGTTACATGAACAAGTCTGAGCTCTGTGTAACACCTGCCATACCAGGACTCTACACAGCATCAGGACCACAAGGCACAAATTAATGAGGCAGGCATATTATTCACATTAAAAAAGGATACAAAGCCTATAGGATTAGAGATTAAGTCCAAATTTGGAGAGATTGAGGATTCAAACCCATTACACTGTCTTGTACAACTTCCCATCTATAAAATCTTAAAATGCAAGAGATCCCAAGGACACTGTATAGTGTCTTGATTATTTTTCTATAGCTGTGACAAAACTCCATGACCAAGGCAACTTATAGAAGAAAATGTTTAATTTTCGGTTCCAGAGGTTTATGACCATCGAGGCAGAGAGTAGACGTGGCAGTGGAGTAGTAGATGAGAGCTCACATATGATTCACAGGCATGAGGCAGAGAGAGCTAAATGGAAATAGCACGGGCTCTTAAAACATCATAGCTGGACTCAAATGACACGCTTCCTCCCACAAGGCCACACCTCCTAATCCTTCCCAAACAGTTCTACCAACTGGCGACCAAGTAGTAAAACATACAAGCCTAGTGGGAACATTCTCATTCTGACTTTCACATATACGAAACTACCACTGAATGGTATTTTTCACAAACGTCCTACAACAACTTCAGCCAGATTCAAAGTGTAAACGGGAGATTTTATAACCAAGTGACTCAGGTGAGCAGAGTTGCACAAGAGGAGTGAGCTAACTTCTTACAGCTCAGTTGCCTTGTCTGCAATAACCTGCAATAGTGTAATATAATCTGACAGTGCTGGAAAGTGATGAAATTCATAGGCAAACTCTTTATTCTTGTTGCCATAGGAGTTCAGAATATAAACATATTAAGCTGGGCAAATATTTGGATACTAGAATTGACAATTATTTTCAACACAAAGCATAGAAATCAGGTTTTTTAAATTGCAAAGAGTGCTGATTTCAACAAAAATCTGTGCAAAGAAGAGACTCGGGGCTATAAATAAAATCATTAACAACAGTTTTAAGAAAACATTATGAATCCTCAATCCATTACTTACACATTTTTAAATGCTGTGTTTCTAACAGCTATCCAAGTGCTACATTTATGCAAATAACAACAAAATGAACTCATGGCTCCTGATTTCTACTAATGTAGAAACAATTAGGTTATCTGATAGAGCTAAGAATAATGAGGCTCAGTGATTATTATCATTACAGAAATAATCCACTGAGCTGGAAATTTGTTGTTGCTGTTGTTTGTTTTTGAGACGGATCTCACCAAGTAACTCCGACTGGTCTGGAACTTGTTATGTAGACCAGGCTGGTCTCAAACTCACAGAGATCTGCCTTCCTTTGTCTTCTGAATGTTGGGATCAAAGGTGTGCACTGCCATGCCTGGCATGGGCATTTATTTTTGATAAATGGACAAGTGTCATGTCATAAAAACAAATGGAAATGGTGGGATGGGGAGAGTAGTCTCCCCAAAACTGTCATCAAATTGCAGATAGATAAAAAGCCAATGTTGAAATATACTAGAGGAAATATTTCTCATACATTATCCCAGCACACAGGATCTCATTGCTCTGAGTTTACAGCTAACGGTTCTGTGCAGGTGCAATTTCTGAGGTTGTTCTTTTAGAAGTGATGGCCAAGTAGAAGTGTGGCATGAACAGGCAGCAGCAGCAGGAGGCTCTGTCTCAGGACCACCGGCAGAGTCCTCACCCAGAGCCTGCCCCTGTCTGCGTAGGAAAGAGATGGCAGAGGAACACGGCACATGGAAGACACGGAGTGTTTGCTTCTTCTCTTGGATGGAAACATAAGGCACTGTTTGTTCTGTTTCCAAAGTCACTAATGTCCTTTATCAGTCACATGCATTCCTCGAGAGTGATAATGATGTCAATTATGCTACAGCCTGCAGTGCTATCCAGGAAAACCAATGATGTCCACTGAGGGCCAACAAAAGAACCCTTCAATAAACATCACCATTCACAGATTAACAACACAAGGTCAGCTGGTATTAATGGCAAAGGACTTACCTTACTGGATCCTAGAGAACGTCCGCAGGGTGTAAAATTGTTATCTGCTTCCTGCAGCTACTGTAACATCCGTGGAATTCTGCCTAAGGGTATTTCTCTGAACCATGACAAAGTACTATAAAACACAAGTTAAGTTTGCAAAAATCCTTACATTTCTTCTGGAATCCACATTAATTTTATTTTTCTCATCCTTTTTTAATTTGGCTAATTTTATGAATTTTTGTTTTCAGTTTGATTCTGAGTAAGTCCTAACCATCTGCATCGTGAGATCTAACAACTTCAGGCAAACAGTCCGCTTCTCACTTTCTACAGGTAATACCTGTTGCTCACTGCAGGCAGGCAGGCCTCCTGGCCCCTCTTCCCCAGCAGCCTGAGGTACCCGGATGCAGGGGGATGCAGGGGCAGGCATCCACACAGTGCCACTGTGAGGCAGACACACCCTGAGCCCTCAGGTGAGTGCTCTGAGGTTCAACAGGTGGCAGACGTTCTGAAAACTGACTGGAATCAAAAGGAACCTTGGTGCTGTACAGCTCCCACAGCCGAGAACTGCGTTCCTAGACACTCTGAGGAAAGCCTGCTCAGTGAAGCCTTCTGCAAGCATCTAAGGGAAAATAGTCATTTGTATTGCTTACACAATTCCCAAACTAAAGACGCTGAAAATCTTCAAGGCACGTGGTGAAAGTACCTTTTCTGAAATACTGAATTTGAGTTCCTCAATAAAAATTTATCAGTTCCAACATCCACCTACTTCTTACTTGTGAGCAGGACCACTAACTTACTGGAAGGGAACTAGGTCATTTAAAAGCATTCTGAACATTCCCCCTTTCTCTTCTTCCCTAATTGTGTCTTCTGTGATGAACCCGCCCTGAAGCTCCTGTGACCACGGAGCTTTCCTGTTCAGGCATCACCTGGAATGTGCTCTCCAATGCCTACTCTAGCTCTAAGACTCTTTGCATAGAGATGCAACAAAATGACATTATCTAGAAGAAAGAGTGACGAGTGGGGGAAATCAAACAAAAATGAACACAAGACTGGAAATTAGTTCCCAGCAGTACAGTGGGCTTCTCTGGCTGTGTCTTAGGACTAGTCTACCAGAAGACAACATTACCTAGTAGATGAAAGGGAGCAGGAAGAGAATGGAAAAGGAGGGTGAAAAATAGATTCTTACTGTGGAACAGTTGAGAACACAAGTTTTGGAACCCATTGGACCAGGATTCAAATAAATCCCACAATTTCACCCCGTTAAAGACACTCTAACCTTGAGTGAGTGAGTTCTCTCTGAGCCTTAATTTTAAAATGGAACTGATCATATGTAGCTATGGAGGGTTTGAGAATTAAATCTGAACACCTAACACAATGTGCCTAGCAGGGTAGTTGGCACACACTGCAGTGAATCAAGAACAAATCGCTGCCATTGCTACCCAGGTTTGGTTAACTTTCTCCATGTGTCTTAGTGATGTGTGATTGCTTCCTGCCCATTCCCCTAGCCTCATCGTGTACTAGTTTTTCCTATGATGTGCCATAGTTTTTCCTATGGCATGCCTTCTGTACCTATAGAGAAGAGCAGGTTTCTGCCATCCACTCTAGTTGGTTCTCCTGCTTAGAATGTTATACACAGAGATAGAGTAACGTGACTGTTCTTAGAAATTCACACTGCAGCTTAAAAACTCAGCTTCTGAAAGAGGTCCTCTGTGACAGCTGCTGTGTTTGTATGAGGAATGTCAATGGCTCTTATGTTGAACATTTGCCCTTCTTGGTTGTGCTCCTGACAGGTGACTACATCAAGGGGGTGCTGCCTTCATCAATGACGTCATGTGGAATAATATATCAGGAGATGGGCCAGCTGGATGAAGGAAGTCACGGGGGGGAGACTCTGAAGGATAGTCCATTGCCCCTGAACCCTTCCTACCCTTCTCTCCGCCCCTGGCTGCCATGAGGTACACCATGATGTTCTGCTGGCTTCAGGCCCAAAGCTTTGGAGCCAGCCAAACTGTGGACTGGATCTTCTAAACCATCAGGCAAAACACACTTTCTCAGTTAAGTTGTTTTTCTTAAATACTTTGTCACAGTAATAATAATAAGACCTAACACACATTAATCATCCTCAGAAATTATCTCTCATTCTCCAGCAGAAGCCTATTCCAATTACCTACTTAACTCAGGTTCACACCTGATACTCTTATTGGATTAGTATGTCTTCATACTTGCTATAGATTTTTGTCAACAGACTTGTCCACAGGTGGGTCCTTAGCACTCAGGAGAATACAAAGACTCGGAAAACAGTAAGTCTGAACCTGTAAGGAGATGGGTTGGAGGCATCAGAAGTAACTATGATGTGATAGAGGGTTTGATTTCTGTTTAGGTGGACTACAAATGAGTTTCTATGCCTAAATAGTACTGACCAGCACAGTACAAGCAAAAACGGAGATACCCATTTATTCTACATCCACCCGGAGATCTTGGGATAGATTTCAGAGGCAATTATTAGACATTTGTTCTAAGTCACAGAATGCATAAAGCCAAATACTATTTTCCAGTTACAGATTAAGTAAGTTGAAATTTTCATTCCTTTATCTCCCCTGCCCCGACTGAACATATGTGGTTTATTAGATGAAATCAGTCAAATATTTGAATCTGTAGAGATAGCAAGGTTTTGCACTTGATAGGCACACGATTGTCCAAGCTTGGTAGTTTGGCAAATCTGTGTCTTTCAAACAATAAGCTGAGAATCCTGCCACAGTACACTGAATATTTCATAAGAGTCTGTGTACAACATTCTCCTTAGACTTGATTGTGGCAATAGTACTTCTCTTGGCATTTGCTAGTGGATCAGTAATAGTTCAGGAGATACATTTTACCTTTCTTATGCTCCAAAATATGGTAATGTTGAAGGGATGGGAGTAATTACAAGTGACTGACAGACACAGGGTAATGGCATTCTCCCCATGCACCATCTAACAAAATCCCAATGACAGGCTTGGGAAACCTCCCCTTGAGCTGTTGGCTGGGGCATTATAACAATCCCCCAAAACAAAATGGGCTGTTGCCATCACTCTTGGTTGCCTTCCATAACTTAAAGGTAAGACCCTATTGTTCAACACACCACATACTTTGGATACAGAACCTGGATGAATAAAGCTAGAACTGACTTGGAGGCCTCTGCCTTGAGAACCATTCTCATAGTACTGGAAGGTTCTAATAGTAATGCAAGCTGTAAATGAAGGGGAGCAATTGGCAATCCTACCCAGCTGTAAAGTCCTGAACCACAATGATTGGCCTGGTACAATATTCCCCAAAGTGCAACCGTGACATTTACATCCTGGGCTAACCAACAACTGTCCAATTGGACTTAAGGACTGCTTGGTGGGAGGGAATTCACGGTTGGTACTGCAAACCTAGTCAATACCTGTGGCTTAAACCTTAACCTTATTTCAGGACCCTGAAAAGAGATTGGGGAGCAGGTTGCTGGATCAATGTGTTTTCCAGGGGCCACAATGAATAAATCTCCATTTTCTGTCTTCATTATTAATTTGGCTCTTTTACTTGGCTTATGGAGGATGGGTAGCCAAACCTGGCTCATTGGTAAGAACACGATCACTTCAGTAAAGTGAGGACAGGTCCATCAACAGTCTATATGATGGCGCTTTCTCTTCCACTTTAAACAAGTAATTAATGCAAGTAAGTATGCTTCATGATGCAAATAACTGTGAATTACAATATAAAGATATCACTTAGAGTGAGAAGAAAACTGTGCTGTGTATATGGTTCTCTCAACATTTAAATGTTTTTGTGCTAACATTTTTGTTTAACTTTTGAATTGAATATACACAGTTTTTTATTTTAAGGAAAAGTTTGCATCCTACTATTTTTCTCATAATTGCATTGAAAAAAGTGTTTGCTGCATTAAGTCTTGGTTTCTGAATTGACTGGAAGGTTTAAATCCAGCGAGGTTTTAAGAAATAAGATGATATATCCTGTGTGAAGGAAGGCTCACTAGCCAACACTGCCTTCAGGACTTTGAAACCTCCGGGCCCCTGGCAGCCAGGCTGAGTTTCTAACAGCTTTCAGAAAGCATACAGTACTAAGAGGGAAATAAAAATGAAAACGGTCTATCTGTAAGTGGGCTACCTATACTTTGAAGAAGTGCAGGGAGAAAACAGAACCCAGCAGGTTTCAGAACATGGCACAAACCTCTCCTGATACCACACTGTATTCTTGACTTTTTTACCTCCTACTTACCCACTAACACCGGGCAGGGACCAGAACTCTAAATTTTTAAAAGTATTCAGTCATTTACAAAGAAAGTTCTGCCATATACTAGGAGCACAATACCAGGCTGAAGCAGAGGTGAAATAACAAAAACACTTTTATCATGGGCAATTATGATGATAGTGAACATTGATTAAGTATGTGTTATAGGCCAGGTATTATCGTAAAGATGTCATAGGTATGTATGATCATATTTACTCCTATGAAAAAGTCATTATAGATACCTCCATTTTATAGAGAAACCAAGACACTAACAAGCTAATTTGCCTGAAGTCCTATAGAATGGAAGGTAAGTGACTGACAACCACGCTTTCCCTAAAGCTTTGCTGTTTTTATGAGCTACTAGACAATGAGCCACTGATTCGTAAAACCTACGTGAGGGTTCTATATGCTTTATGAAATGCCTAAAATGAGAAGTGTGATCCTGGACTAACTTCTAAGTCGTTTATTTTGGTACTAGGAGGGATTGAATCCAGAGCATCTTATCATTTTATCTCATCATGACACAGACTCTAGGCAACTTATCCATGCTCGTCTTAAACTTGTAACCCTTCTATCTCTGCCTACAGAGAAGCAGGGATTACAGACCTATGTTATTAATCTCAGCTTTAAGTTCCAATATCTAAAGTATAAATGAAGATAGTCTAGATTGTGAAAATATTTCAATCATTTACAAAAAAGTTCTGCCATATGTGAGAAGAAATGTTCTTAATTATAGTAATTATGCTAATCTGTGAAATAAATATAAGAGACAGATATAAAGTCTTAAAAAGCACAACTTTCTGGTGGCAGCTCTGTCAAGGCAGGATCACAGGCACCAGCATGGCTTCTGGCAGCAGCATGGCCACCAACATCTGCGTGCTGTCGGAATCATGCAGAAGTTCATGATCGGTGCTGCCACCAGCTGCTGGGGCAAGGACACTTCCTTTGCAGTGGCATTGATGAGTGCAGACTCATGACTGAGAATGAGGGACACGGAAGGCTTCTGTGACAACTTCCCCCTCCTCACAAAACAAACAAACAAACAAATAAAAAACAGCCCAGACAGGAAACTACTGAAGAGAGTCCTTACAAGTTAGGATATATATAATATGTTAGGATATAATAACAAGTTAGGATATAATAACAAGTTAGGATAATATGCTGAAGTGTAGCTCTTCACAGCCGATGGCTTCCGGCATGGGTGAGGTAAGGAAGGACTCTGTTTTCTTTAAGGGGTTGGCCACTGTGAGTTTGACCATGCTCCAGTGAGTGTACGGGCAACAGAAATTGGACTTGATGGGTTTGTTTTGTTTTGTTTGTGTCCTTGTTCTGGGGATGGCTCAAGAGTGGGAAGGTGGACCTGGGATGAATGGGAATTGAGTGTGATGAGGGTGCATTGTACGAAATTCCCAAATAATTAATAAAAATATTATGTTGGCAGAGGGAAGAATAATCTTCAAAAGAGAACTTGTCTTCAAAATACAGATGTAATGAGGAATTTGAGCACATATTTATTGTTACAATAACAATGTAAGAAAAGTCCCCAAGTTTACCAATAAAAAGTCAGATATTTAATATGGGTAAAGGGTCAGGGGCTTCATTAACTGGCATGCAATTTACCTTCATTACAGCTACTCATGCACAGTGAAACTAAAATCAACTTGCAAACAGTCATACAAAGTTTACTTTGAAGTCTTTTCACACCGAAAACCCTTACACACTGCCAGTGTGACTCCGGTGAACACCATTCCAGTCTTTCCTTTCTAACTCTGTAGACAAACAGAGAGTGCAACTAACAGAGAAGCCTGAAGACTTCTGGTCTTTTTCCGCCTGGAAGCTGAAGCTGATTTTGTGTTCACGCTTACAGAAGCGGTAGAGCACTTGCCCAGTGTATACACGGTGATGTGTCTGTTCCCTAGAGTCCAGAAAAAAGTGAACACACACACACTCCAATGCCTTTCAAAGAGAATCAACACACTAGGAGAATGACTAAACTCAGAAGTCTACAAATCAGAAAGACATTAATTTTATTCTTTCTCATCCGAAGACCCAGTGACTGTGGTTATAGAACATTTCTGCTTGGCTGCATCATGTTCGTGTTTGTGTTCTATAAGCTACTTGCAAGTTTCAAGCAAAGTAGGACTCAGAACCTTCCTGGAAGAAGAAGCCAAAAGAACACCAGAAACTGTAACAGCTGTCCATCTTTCTTCTGCAGCTTCCCCCTAAAAGTTTTAGGCACTGGGACCCTGATTCAAAGAGACAAGAAAAGACGTAGGCGAGGACAGTAAGGAAGGGAATAAGTAAAAGCCAAGTATAACATAAGTCTATAAAGTCATACTACAACCTCCATTTGGTTTGCTTCAGTTGCCTGAGACAGGGTCTCACTAGGTACCCTTGGCTAGCCTCTAACTCACCGTATAGACCAAGCTGGATTTGAGTTTTCAGTACTCCCCTGCCCATGCTGAATTATAACTGCTAAGTTAGATACATACCACCACACCCACTATTTTATAAGCTAACTTAAGAAATACTTTTAACAACGTACAAGGAAAAACAGGGACAGGGCTTCACCTGGAGTCCAATCCCTGGCTCCCATTTCCTGCTGAGTTTTTTCTTAAGAGGAAAATAATGAGGAATCAAGTTTATTTTCAATATATCTTACACTTATTTACTGTGGTGTGTGTGTGTGTGTGTGTGTGTGTGTGTGTGTGTGTGTGTGTGTGTGTACATGTGTACATGTGTGTCTGCATGGTGCCACAGCATCTGTGTGAGAGTCAGAGGACAACTTCTAAGAATTGGTTCTTTCACTTTACCACGTGGGTTTGAACTTAGGCTGTCGGGCTTGGTCACAAGCACCTTTACTCTCTGAGCTACTTCGCTGACCCCGACAGGCAGGTGGCTGTCCAGACATCATCCAAATAACATTTCTTCTGGCTTCCCACTCTTACCCTCCTAGTCACAAGTAGCTGCAGCTTTAACCACATAAATGGTTCTTTCTGTGTTTTTGCTTTCCTTCTTATTAGCTCGTTTTTTCCCAGAGCCACAAAGGACCTAATTACTGGGCTTCAAGCCTACACTGACAGGGATTCTGGTGCAATAAACTGAAATCAAAGCCATTCTCTGGCAGATTACCTATGCCAACTGAGGAGGCCTGTGCTGCCTGGAGACTGGGGTCTCTCAGAATCTGATTCTACCCTTTAGAACTCTCAAACTGAAGCCTGGCGTTTGCTTGGGCAGCTCCTTGCTGGTAAACCCAGAGGATGGCAGATGCACAAGCATGGATGCAGAGTTGGGACAAACATTCAGCCTCTTTCAGTGCTGCTGTGTTGTGGGGTCCTGGTTTTCAGCACATCAGCGACAGACCAGCTCAGCAATGGCTTCAGAACCCTCCTGTTTCATCTCACGGTTGTCTAGTCGTTCTTGGCAGGAAGCTTAGTGTATGAGCCAACTGTGTTAGTTACTGTTCAGCTGCCATGATAAAATACTGTGACCAAAGGCAACTTAAGGACCAAGAGTTTGTTTATTTACTGTGGTGGCCTGCAGAGGCTATCTAGTGAGGCCTTACTCAGGGTCAGAGAATCTGGGCTTGCTTTACTCAGCAGGGCTGCATAATGGGATGATTTGGCCATGGGCCTGTTTATCAGGTGTTTGGAAGGGTCTACACTTGGCTGTACGGTGTGCTTTGATGTCACAAGGAGGAGGTCTTTTGCCTCTCCCCTTGACATATTATAAAAAGCCCTTTTGAGTAAAGCTCTGGGCGGCTGGGTATTGACCCAGGGCCCTCCAGAAGCTATCCTGTGTCTCTGTCTTTCTTATTATCACTTTCTATCTTTCTACCTAATATTTCCTCATTCCTCTCTCTTCCACCCAAGAACCCTTTGAAAGGTGGGAGCAGGTCAGAGTTGGACTCTGGTGGAGTCCCACAATTTGGCTTATATTTCCAGGGGACAGAGTTCACTATGGTGGAGTAGGCATGGCATGATAATAGACACAGGGAGCTGAGAGATGACATCCTTACAAAGGAAGTAGGGCAAGAACATAAACCCTCAAATCCCACTGCTAATGATCTATTTGCTTCAACAAGGCTCTTCCTCCTAAAGGTTCCATAACTTCACCGAACAGAGCTACCAACTGGGGACCAATTGTTCTGATACATGAGCCAATGGTGCACATTTCTCATTCAAACCACCATACCTGTTCATCACCAAATGTGAGTATTTCTGAAGTTCACTTTTTCTTAATGGCAGATCATAAAACGGTATCCACAGTGTCTGTGCTTGAAGGCCTCAGAAGTACATGTGCACAGTTCAGAGGCAGCAGAGAAGGTCTTCCATTACAGCAAACAAATCAACTAAATTCACCCAAACCATTTCTACACAACACTTGTATAGAAGCAGGTAGGAGAGCTATGCATTCTGGGGCTGCAGGTCCTTCTGCAGCACACAGAGGGTTGGGATTGTGAGGCCGAGGGATCTCGCACACTAAAGGCCACTGTGCACTTCAAGACCTTAGACAATCCATGCTGCTTTCTGCTCTCATCAGACACCAAATGTATTACAATCTAATGTATCAAGGCAGGTATAATAGGGAAATATTTTTCTTTAAAAATTATTATTCTCTGTAAATTCGAGGCCAGCCTGGTCTACAAAGCAAGATCCAGGACAGGCACCAAAACTACATGGAGAAACCCTGTCTCAAAAAAACCAAAAAAAAAAAAAAAAAAAAGAAAGAAAAAAAATTATTATCATCATCAATAGTAGTAGTAGTAGTAGTAGTAGTAGTAGTAGTAGTAGAGAGTGTGTGTGTGTGTGTGTGTGTGTGTGTGTGTGTGTGTGTGTGTGTGCATGTATGCACATGTAAATACTACAGTGCACATGTGGAGATCAGGGAACAACCCTGCAGCGTCTGCTCTCTCCTTCCATTTTTATGTGGGTTCCAGGGACTGAATTCAGATCACATGACTGTACAGTGAGCACCTTTGCCCACTGAGCTTTCTTGCTAGCCCCCAGGGATTTTTTTTTCCTGTAAAGGACTAGACAGTACTATTCAGCTCCACACTTCCCATAACCAATACTGAACTCTTGCATTATAGCACTGACGTAGCCACAGATTTTGTGGAAATAAAGGAATGTGTGTACAGTACAACTTAAGAATGCTGATGTTTGAGATTCACACCAGTTTCATTTGTCAGAAAATTGTCCTTTTTTTTTCAACCATAAGAAAGGTGAGAATTTGGTTGTGGCAGACCCCATTAGGCCTGTTGCCTATAGTCTATGGAACCCTGTTCAGCAGAAATGAGTATCCCAAAACACTAACCATAACACTAACTAGTCCCTGGCTTGACTCCCACATCCATTTGTTCTTCTTCCTGAGGGTTCCACTATGCCTCTAAGAACAGTGGCTCTTAACTGCCAGCATGAGTCAGAACTGCCTAAGGGCCTCTTACAACCCAGTGGGGTTTCCTTGCATTTGTGTTTTATGATTTGGTGAGCCCAGGGTGGGATGTAATAACTGAATCTTTTACCCAATGCTGAGGTAATACTGATGCTGGTCCAGTACCTGGAGGATCCTTGCTCTAGAACACTAGTTCTCTGTCTGTGGGTCAAGATCCCTTTGGGGGTCAAATGGCCCTTTCATAGGGGTGGCATATCAGATATCCTGCAAATCAGATACTTACATTATAATTCATAACAGTAGCAAAATTACAGTTATGAAGTAGCAATGAAGTAATTTTATGGTTGGGGTTATGTTCAGCACACCATGAGGAACTGTATTAAAGGGTCACAGCATTAGGAAGGTTGAGAACCACTGAAATAGAACCTTCGCAACATCATCAGCAAACTAGTATGTCTTCAGTACTACAGTTTGGATCTTGAACATCTCCCAGGGGTTCAGGTACTTAAACTCTTAGTTACCAGCCCATGGCACTCCCCTTAGGAGGTGGGGACAAATGGAGGGGAGTCAAAACACTAGGGTGTGCTTTTCAAGGGGGCACTGGGTCTCTGGCCCCTTCCTGTTCTTTCTTAGCTTTCTGGGCTCTATGAGGTGATCAGGCCTCCCCATCATGTACCTTGTCTCCGGGCAGTGTACTATGCTCCCGCAAGCTGGAGCATCAGAACCAGATAACCAAGATTGAAAATTTCTTCTACCATAAGCAGAACTGAACCATCCCTGATTATACACTGATCTCCTGAGTGTTTGTCACAATAGGAAAGTGGTGCATTTTCAGCTTCTTAGCTCACTCTCTTCTCTTGCCTTTCTTGATGAATCTGCAACCTGTCTGTCCTCTACCTGATACTGGGAATCCTCATTGACACTTTTCCCTCCTTCATCCTGCATATAAACAAAACATCTAGCCTTCACTAATTGACTCCTAAATACATGTTAATCTGCTTCTGTTTCCCACCTTATTTTAAGCTATCACTGAATTATTTTTTAATTTTTAAGAACCTCCCGATTATATTCCCCACACCCACTCTATTCCAATCCAATACACTCTGCAAAATGCATGCTGAGAAACCACTGTTAAATAATAGATCAGAGTATCTCTGCTATAAAGCAACTTTCAGCAGATTCCTGCAGCTCTCACAGTCTCTTCTGCCTCACCCTGCTTAGCTGTTCTGGACCACACTGTCTCAAGCCATCCCACCATGTTCTCCCTCATCTTCAAAATGATGTCTCAGCCTGTGATTTTCTCACTTTACTGCTGTCTCCACTCAGTTAATACTATTTGCCTTTTCACCTCTTGGTCTAAAGCACAGCCTCAGGAAAGTCACCCATAACCCCCTAGGCTAGGCTGATTCTACCACTGTGCAATGGTTCTAAGCAACCTCTCCACATTAAAATAACAAAAGCAGTCCACACCTATTACACCAGATTCTATTCCAGCTTGTGCTTCTTAATCTTTCCTAACCACAGTGTGAGCAGACTTTGCAGAGATCCTCCTACCACCACTTCCTCTTCTTTCTCTTGAAAACTTACACTGGGAACCTATGCTTAAGGAGGTTACAAAGTTCATCCAAGGTCAAGTAGCCAGTACGAGAGCCAGAATGAAAATCCAAGCATCTGCCCCATGACTGCACCTACTGCTCTGGAAGAATAAAGCACCCCACTAGCACTTATTTGCATGTGGCCAAGCACCAAGCAGCGGGACTTCACAGAGGTACCCACATAAAAAGAACACAGAATCCTGGAAGGGTGACTAAATGCTCACTAGACTGAGTCATTATGGTTTATTTTATAAAAGGGAGTTTCCACTCTGCCACTGCTCTCAGTAACAACCCCTAACAGATCCACCTTGTCACAGATATTAAGCCAAGTCTTTTAATTCTTTTCATACCCTGCTGTTATAGCTGGATATTAAGTAATTCCACCCACTTACATGTAAATGTGAGCCAGCGAGGTTTTAAGATCTGATGGCATAATCTAACAATTGTACTTCCGTAACTGATAATCATTTTGAAATAAGAATTCTTGTGAAGTATCTTTAGATTCAGAGGTACATCACAGAAAATGATAGAGACTGGTAATAAAATCTCTTAAATTTATTTTTCTTTTTTGGTGGTACTGAGGATGGAACCCAGGGCCTCATGCATGAGAATCAAGGTCATTGCCACTGAGCTGCACTACTTGCTGAGTAATCTCTTTATTTTGAAGAACAGAACTGTGTGGCAAGATGTATTACATAAACAACATCAAGAGCAGCAAGTACAGTGTGTGCAGGATCACCTTGCAGCATCAGTAGGAAAGGCCATGCCCCACCATGAGCCAGAGTCCCATCCCAGAGTAATTATCTCTTTAAGTCAACATTCCACTCTGCTTACTGTTGTTTTATTATTCTAAGCTATGATACTTGATCCCTCATGATGCAAACTCTGCCAGACTGAACTCGTGCAATGCAGGGAGTGAACAGACAGATTCTCTAAGCAGGGATGGCAGTCTTTGCTGATCAAGCTTTCAGATGTATTCACTAGCCAAGGGGACTTGGACAAAAATATTTAGATAACAAAGTATGTCTCACTGTACAAACTCAGAAACTAAACAGATGGCAAGAAATGTCCAAATTTATTTTTGGATTTCAAGAGTATGGCATCTTGTTTGTTGATCCAATAGAGTCATGGGTTAAATGGGAGGGGAGAAGTGCTGAGAAACCTCTAACTGCATTATTAAGCTTCCTGGGGACATTGGCCATATTCTTAAACTGTTGTGTTATCTCTCTACCTTATACCGTAGCTTCCTAATAGAAATGTTGGATGAACGTGTAAGAACACAGATGACAGCATCCTTAATCCTACATACACACTGAAAATTTATTTTTAATCTATTACTGCAATTTTAAATATAACTGCTGAACTAGCAGTTACTACAGATGACAACTTGATTTCTAGGGGTTACATGCTCATTAACTTACAGTTACAGGTAAGAATCCGGGCTACTGGGCCTGGCAAAATGACTTGGCAGATAAAGGTACTTGCTATGCAAATCTGAGGATCTTAAATCAATCCTTGGAACCCAACATAAAAGTAGAAAGAGAGAAATGACTCCGAAAGCAGTCCTGACCTCCACTTGTGCACCACGGCATGTGTGTGTGAGACACACAAAGATAAAACAATTACATAAATAAAAAGAACTCTGCTTATGAAGTATTATCAATGCCACTTGCTAGCTGAATGACTTTAGAAAAGAAAACACCAGGCAAAAGTTTTAGATTTCTTATGCACAAAATGAGGCTAATATACCAACCATACAGGACTATGAGGATTGAATGTTTTCAATGAATGGAAGGCAAATAGATATCCAATAAGTATTGGTTGTTGCATAATTTATTGTTCTATATACATATAATTTTGTATACTTTATTCATTATTGGTTCATTACAATGAGGTAGCTATTATAATATAGATTATAGGTTGGTATTAATGTTCAAAACAAAACATAATAGTGTTTTCTACATCAATTTGCATACATGGAAAACCATAACAAGTCATTCTGAATTTTACATACCCTTTCATGAGTAGATGTCTAAAGTAGATGAATATCTACAAGGATAAACCAGAAAATTTTCAAAAGATTTAACTTCATGTGTACGGGTATTTTGTCTGCATGGATGTTTGTGCACCATGTGCATGGCCGGTGCTCACAGACGGCAGAATAGGGCACTGGGTTTCCTGAAACTAGAGCTACAGAAGATCGTAAGACACCATCTGTGTGGGAAATAAACTTGGGTCTTCTGCAAGAGTAACACACGCTAACCACTGAGCGATACCTCTAGTCCCCAAGAAAATGTTTTCCAAAGAAATTATTTTAAGTAAACAATCCTATTGGTGTCTGTTCAACCATACATTTTGGAAAAACAATCATACAAGCTAAAGAAAATGTATGACTTTGTGGAAGAAATCTTCACATCTTTAAGAAAATGTTTTCTGTACAAAATGAATCACATTCAGTCATTTCTGTAAAAACTATTTGTCCAAAAGCATTATTTGTACACTGTATTTTTGAACACTGAAGACTTCCCAAAGCTATTCTGAAGAACCTTAAGACTGAGAGTATTTGGAATGGACACAAGCTGGTAACACAAAGGCAAAACCCCAAGAGCCAGAAGATCATTTTAAGGTTTTAGGAAAGTATTTTTTTTTTTTTTCGAGGCAGGGTTTCTCTGTGTAGCTTTGCGCCTTTCCTGGAACTCACTTGGTAGTCCAGGCTGGCCTCGAACTCACAGAGATCCGCCTGGCTCTGCCTCCCGAGTGCTGGGAGGATTAAAGGCGTGAGCCACCACCGCCCGGCAGAAAGTATTTTAATCAGTCAAATTGTCTGAACAATTAAACAGAATCCATAATCCAGCTTCAATAAAGAAGCCCTCTTGGACATCAAGTTTGGAGGCCACCTGTAAGCTAGTTCCAAGGATGCTCAGAATTTGTGACTTCTCTCTCGTCATGTATGGAGTAGACATGTCTTTTGAAGCCACACAGCTTTGGTCCACAGAAGTGGTTCCCTCAGTTGGCACCTGGCTAAAGTCCCCCATGCATTCTAGCTACAGGAATCTCTCCCTAGCCACGTTTTCAACTACTGTGTTCAACCTAGGTCAAAGACATTGACATTTATCTGACTCAAAATAGCCATTATCACTTAACTTTATTACCTGAGTGTGCTGGCTTGTTTTATGTCAATTTGACATAAGCTAGAGTCATCTGAAAGGAAGAAACACCAATTGAGAAAATACCTCCATAAGATCTGGCTGTGAGGCATTTTCTTAACTAGTGATTGATGAGGGAAGGTCCAGCCTATTGTGGGTGGTGTCATCCCTAAGCTGATGGTCCTGATGTTTCATTACATCAATAGTAACCCTAACTAGGACACCCAGTATACTGTTCTAATTGTCATATTTTATTGTTAGTTATTACTAATTTCTTCATGTGCCTAATGCCTAATTCATAACTTAAACTATCATATATATGATAAAAATATATATAATATATATGATACATACACACACCCCTAGGGAAAAGCATGGTGTATATGACTTTGGCACTACCTTGCAGCTTCAAGCACCTATTTGGGATTGTAGAACATGTCCCTGCAGATAAAGGGGGTTCAGGGGTGAATACAGGTTTTTAATTGTTTTAAACAGTATCTAAACACTTACTATGTGACATTTTTAAATGTACAATTCTACAGTATGAAATATGTCTTAGTGTTTCTATTGCTGTGATGAAACACCATGAACAAAGCAACTTGAGGGGATTGCTGGGAATGTCTTTCTGTATGCTGTGAATGTGTTGCTCTGATTGATTGATAAATAAAATGCTGATTGGCTAGTAGCCAGGCAGGAAATATAGTGTAGGCGAGATAAGCAGAGAGGAGAATTCTGGGAAGGGGAAGGCTGAGTCAGGGGACGCTGCCAGCCGCCGCCACCATGAGAAGCAAGATGTGAAGGCAGAACTGGGAAAAGGTACCAAGCCACATGGCTAAACATAAATAAGAATTATGGGTTAATTTAAGACATAAGATCTAGCTAGCAAGAAGCCTGAGCCATTAGGCCATGAAGCTTTAATTAATATAAGTCTCTGTGTGTTCACTTGGGTCTGAGCAGCTGCAGGATCAGGCAGGACCAGAAATACTTCAGCCACAGGGGATTATGTTGCTTATACTTCCACATCACAGTTCATATCAAAGGGAGTCAGGGTAGGAACCTGGAAGCAAGAACTGAGTCAAAAGCCATGGAGGAGTGCGGTTTACTGGCTTGTTCCTCATGGTTTGCTCAGCCCTCCTTCTCAATCACTAAGAACATGTTCCACAGGCTTGCCCACAGGGCAATCTAGTGGGTGCATTTTCTCAATTAATGTTCTCTCGTCCCAAATGACTCTAGCTAGTATCAAGTTGACATAAAACTAGCCAGTACAAAATACATTCTCAATTTTGTATAAACAACACAATTATGTATTTACAAAAATCTTTTCATCACTCAAAACAGAAACTGTGTACCTGCTAAATTAACAACTTTTCATAGGCTTCTCACATCGGCTCTAATGACTTCGGTTCTACTTCCCATCCTTGTGAATCTGCCTTATTCAATCCTGTGCTTGTCTTTTTTATTTACTCTTAAGACTATTTCCAGTTTTATTCTCAAGCAAACACTTGCAACTTATACTTCATGACATCATACGATATAAATAGGTTACTAGATGAGCTCCTTCCAACCATACATCCATTAACCCACAGACAAGAAAATGGAAGACATTTATAAACAGTTCTCCTAGATTCAGAGTTGGTGTGACCCAGACAAAATGGTGCTTCGTCTCTTACACATGCTCCAAGATCCTTTTGACGTTTGACCTCTGTGCCTTCAGGATGCTAAAGCTCTTTCCAGCATAGCTGAACTTAAAGGGATGGGTAGGATGCTATGCTCTTGCCATTTAAACTAACAAATATGTCCACACACTTAATGTTAGTCCTAGTAAAATTAGAAGTAGGGGAGTTTCAGGTCCAGTTACCTGGTTATTCAACAGTCTCTCATCTCATGGTGATCCCAGGATACCTACAAGGACCATAGAGTCCTCAAACCTCTCAATGACTAACCAGCCACCCCACTCTACCCAACTGTCCCTGGATTGAGAATTACTTTATGCTCATTATATTAGTTGCTTCTGTGCTACTGCAACCAAATACCTGACACAAACAAAGAAGGAAGAATTTATTTTGGCTTACACAGTCAAACAGAGTTCAGTCCATTGCTGTAGGGAGGGCCTAGCAAAGCAAAGCAGTTCACATCAAGGTAGCTGGGAGCTAAGAGAGGGAACGCCTGCAGAGCTGGCCCCCCATCCCCTTTTTCTCCCCATTCCCCTTTTCTTGAGATACAGTTGTTCACATTCATGGTGGCTCTCCCTTCCTCAATCACAGACACACCCATAGGTGAACCTCAGCAGCCTTCTAGGCGATTCTAAACAAAGTCATGCTGACAATGAAAATTAGTTGTCAGTAGGAAAGTACCTATGGGGCTGGAAAGGTAGCTCAATGGTTAAGAACATCCGTTCTTGCAGAGGATCCAAGTTTGGTTTCCAGCACATTTAGGTGGCTCATGAACACTTGAAATTTTGGCTTCAGGGGTTCAGACACCCTCTTCTGGCCTCCTTATGCACTGCACTCATATGCACAAACCTCAATGTGGATACATACACATACTCATAACTTTAAAGAATCTTGTAAAAAATGTATTTGTCTTTAGATAGTTGACATTGACATGGTAAATCAGAAGCATTCCAATTCAAATCAAGCACACAGAATTCAAACAATTTTCATGGGGCCAGAACATTAAAGAACAGTGACGAAGGCAGGGAGGCAGCAGACAGCAAGTTAACCAAATGCTTCAGCTTTTAAAGGATGGATTCTATCCAACCCTGGAAAGAGAAGCAATGATAGCTTAGGATACACGTACATTTTCAAAGGAGTCATACTGAATATCCTAATTTTGCTTTTAATGGGGTTATCATAGTGGCAAGTTAACAGAAATCTAGGTCCATGGAATATAAAATAATGGATTTTGTTTGTTTGCTCCATGTTGAGTCCATTACGGTCAGTGTCCTTTTCATTCCAAGATGTCTCATGTTTCAACAGTATCATTGGTATCTGGGGACTTCCTTGTGTTTTAGCCCCAAATATCCTGGGATCCCATTATAACCTCCTCATGGCAGAAACTGGCATTTTCCCACGGAATCTGGGGATTGGGGATCAGAGAAGAAGAGCTAGTCACTGTCACTGGAAGGGCTCACTTCCGTCTGAAACACTGTGAGTTCAGACTGACAATACCAAACAATTTTAACATCATAGGGTTTTTTCCCTGCTGGGTGAGGCAGGTTGTTGCCCACCATCACTCTACTGGAGACAACACAACAGAACAGAGATCAGTGAGCTCCTAGACTGCTGTTATAACATGAAATCACGAGATCAGACGAGCTGAGGGTGCCTTGTACAGTCAACAGCCAGGCTATGGCTTGTAGAGTTCTCTTTCCAATGCAGGGCTGCAGCTTCCTCTGCCCACTTCCTTTTTTTTTTTTTTTTTTTTTTTTTTTTTTTTTTTGGTTTTTCGAGACAGGGTTTCTCTGTGTAGCTTTGCGCCTGTCCTGGAACTCACTTGGTAGCCCAGGCTGGCCTCGAACTCACAGAGATCCGCCTGGCTCTGCCTCCCGAGTGCTGGGATTAAAGGCGTGCGCCACCACCGCCCGGCTGCCCACTTCCTTTATGCCCTTCTCACATGGAAGTGCATTCTAATTCTATTAGCACACATACAGAAATTGACTCTATCAGGCAGCCACCCATTTTCTGTTATTTTTACTTAAGTATTAAGAGTTTTTAAATGCTCTACCTATATAAAATATCTTTCTATGTTTTTAAATGTAAAGCTGAAAATCAAAACACTTGTGTACAATAAGATGAAAATTCAAAAAGGCTCCTGGTGAAAATCAACGATTACCTCTGGTTTCTGTTTCCTCTCCTATTGTGAGGATTCAGCTCATCCACACAGGGTTTCCTAATCTGACCATTAATTATCTCACATCCTTCAGTTCTGTGATGTCCCCTTGTATGAGGACACCACTGCTTCTGTCTTTTTGGTGCCATTATACTAAAAATGGTTATGTTCTATGAGTGTAGGTTCTTCTAAAAGCTGAACACTAACAAACTTCATTATTTCTAATGCCAAAAAAAGGATTTTTTACTTTTACTAATATGTCTTTGATTTTTGTATTTGTGACATGCTTTTACGTTAGACATTCTGACTTCTAATGACATGCATATGTCATTTTATATGCAGGTTAAAATGCAAATTAGAAGACTAATATTACCACCAGGCAAACTACTAAAGAACATTCAAATTTTCACTGTAGGTTTATATCCAAAATATTGTACGATAAAGGATTTCTCCCCTTTATCATATGCCAAGTTTTTACTCTTACACATATTTCTGTATGCCTAAGCACCACTGAATTTCATTGGAGATGTGATCACTTGAATAACCCACTAATTAGCTCAATGTTAGGGACAGGAGATACATATTTGGATAGAGAAGCCTCTAAGGGTTTATTCTTTCCACTGTCCAGTTAATCAACTCTTCAGTTCACCCTGGCAAAGGAACATGCTTAGAATGCTGAATCTGGGTTTAAAAGTTGCAAAGGAAATGAAATTCTAATGTCTTTAAAGTACTTGAAGCTAATGTATCAGGCACCAAATTCAACCCTAAATTGTGCTTTTAGGGATTTTATGTCAAAATCTCATGTCTGCAATACTAAAAATGTGTGCACTTTTTTCAGTTTAAAACTCACAGCTGAGATTATTCAAGTGTCTCACAGAAGGGAATGGTTCCCTTCTGGAAGAACACATTCTCTATCTCCAGAGCTTTCCAAGTGAGCTGAGGACAAGTAGGCACAAGCCTCAGGGCAGCATTGCACAGGCTTCTGGGAAACTTCCCAGGGGGAAGGGACTTGTATTTTGAGTTCCAGAAGAAGGACTGCTAGTGGGAGGAACAGCCAACAAGCTCCTTTTGGGGTTCATGAAATGCCTCAAAGAAATTAATACATTTACTCTCCATATCCCATCACACTATCTTTCAGAACCCTTAAGTTTAACAATGAATTAACTTGTGGGTCAGACAAGGACACATCTGAGTATGAGCACAGGGAGAATTGCCAACTCCTATTTCTGTGTTGGTGATTTCCACTTTCTTTAACAAATACGAGCTCAGGATTTAAAATCAACACAACAGGACCTGATAATGTCAGCTACGTGGTGGTTTCTAATGCATAAAATGATCTGAACCATTTCATCAGTATTGTTAGAGTATCAACACAAGGTCTGCAGTACAGTACATTTATAAAGTATCAATAAAATGTTATTTTATCAGATTTTCTTTTATATCAGCTTAAATTTCAATAAAAATACATTTATAACTAGAGCTCATACTGTTATGACTTTGGAGTGAGATATCTTGTCCCTTTACTGTCCTAACATTAAGAAGGCTCTCTCAGTGTAGCCGGAGGCGTATGAGAACACCTAATTAGCACATCCCTAAACACCAATATTGTAGAAGAGACTAACAGTGAGAATTCCACACACAAAATACCTGCATACGCCCAGGAGGTCGAAGAAAAACTGCAATATAATTATGAACGCAAATATTGAGCCCTGTGAACATCTCCTCCAACAGTCCTACCACAGCTGTTTCCTAATCATGAACCCAGACTTTAAATTCTGGGAATGAGACACAGCTCTCCCATCGGGGGTGCCCCTGAGAACTGGGAAGGATGCTGAGACAGTTTGCTGGGCAGTGTGGGGGGGAAGTAGGCATGAGGTTATGTTTTGTTCACTTGAAGCTCAGATTCCATTTTTCAAGGCTGTAACTACTCTCTGCCTTGCTGGCTACTCTTACTAACAGAATTCTACAAGAAGTTTGGGGCTGCTTGTGTCCAACTGTCTGCCACACACAAGTTTGTGGTTACTTTTGGATGTTCTCAAAGGACAGCACTCCAGTGGCAGCACTGAGGTGGGACTTTGATTTCTTCAGAACAGTTTGACAGGGCATTTAAAGAGTTTGCCAGCACCAAGACACCAAATCAAAACCAGAGACTGTAACCTTTGCCCAACCGCAGGTGATCTTGTTTGCACCTGCCTGCAGGCACTTCAGACTCAGACTCACTGCAACTACTGAGTGCTTCAAGCAAAGCAACGGGGGCAGCAGATTATTGGGGGGGGGGTCCTTTCTACGAGCTTTTGCAGGGTATCACGGTAGAAAGGACAAACACGAGAAGGCTGTACATCACACAGATAAAGAAGAGAGCCACACTCCTGAGCGCTACGGGTGTAACAAATGCAGGAGGACGGAGCCTTGAGTCTCACATGTGCTAGGCAACTGCTATATACAGGCTATGTCCATGGAGACTGGTTTTTATGGATACTATAAGAAAGCGGATTTTACAGAGGCTAGAATCATAGACTTTATCTGAAACATACAAATAAAATTTAGCCCAATTCACCCTTTGAAATGAATTAAAAATAAATACAAAAGACATAATTTCACATGTTGTATGAAGAGGACCTTGCAGCCTTTGCTAACCTGATCCGCTCCTGAAACATGTGCAACCAGTGTGTACTTAAAACTATGCACACCGCATCAAACGCCCTAGAACCAAAAGCTCTTGGCACACTGATGTGTCAACTATGCTCAATTACGATCCCAACTCACATTCCTAAACCGGGAAGACTTTGCAGGTTACGTAACAGCCCCAGGTACCTTTCCAACAGGGAGTGCTCTAAAACACTTCCTTACACATCTCGCTCATCAGAAGGCTGTGTGGCAGGGCTGTCAGGAACGGGAGCGTTTTCTAACTCAAATATCAAGATAGGGAGTTTGACAACAGGTCAGGATTTCTTTATTTTTAAAAATAAATGCCCAGAAAAACCATAAGACTTAGCCATCTGTATTTAAGAAGGAAAAACATTTATTTTTAATCTCAAATTCTAAATCCTACTTTCTAATCTGAATGTGTGAAATATTTTTCTAAAACATACTGATTAACAAACTTCCCAAAGTAGTATCTATGTCAAAAACTTTCATTTGACAATAGCTGTTAGTATGTGAAAACACACTTAAGGACGCCTGCCTTATATTTTAAAATGGTATAAATTTAAACAGGCCCATTAATATTAATGTAGTAGTGCAACAGTTCTGATTTGATAATATCATGTGCACACGTATCTACAAGATAAGCTCAGGACTGAATCGTGTACAATTACTTTTATTCCACTGTTAATGGTCTACATATTTGTGTCCCCTCTGTGACGGTTAAGCTTGTTCACCTGATACTGAGAAACACAATGGAGACTGGTGGAGTGCACCTCTGGGTATTTGAGATCTCCAGAGGATTGCATCATGAGGACTCTGACTTGATGAACAGCTAATTCACTGGAAGATCTGAAATTTGAACAGGCCACTGGAAAGATAAGGCCTGCTTGAAGCAGGTGACTCGGACTATGCCCTTAGGGTCTTTTCTTTTTGTTGCTGCCCTGTTCTCATTCCTGTCCATCCTTTCTGACACAGCCTCTCCTCCATGGTAAATGGAGATCTCTGAAATCACAAGTCTTTCCTTATTTCAGTTGTCTGTGTAGCTACATGGTGACACAATGATAAAATCTAATATGTCCCCAAGTTCTTATATTGTAATCCCAACTGTTAACATAATGGCAGTAGGCAGAGGGCCCTTTGGCATGTGACAAGACTTCAGTTCATTTTTAAAAGCTCTATTCGAACACACAAGAAACATTCTTTCCCAATCTCTCCAATTATCCTAGTTAAAATAATACACATAAAATGATCCTGATGAATACGAACAGTATCCTTACAACTGAGGCTAAAGGAGTTCAGGAGATCCTCAAATCCAGTAAACACATATCAAGAAGGTACAGACAAGCAAATGAATGCCTGATGCAGACAGCAAACTTCCTGGCTCCATGATCCTGCACTTCCTGTCCTCCAGAATACTAAGAAAGAAACTTCTGTTGTATATGAACCTCCTGTGTTATGGAATAATCTTTTTGTACACTGTGAAGATTTGCCAAGGTACCTTCTGATTTATTGAATAAAAGAGCTGAATGGCTAGTAGCTAGGCAGGAGGTATAGGTGGGACAGCCAAACATAGAGGACACTGGGAAGAAGAAAGGTGGAGTCTCAGGAGTAGCAAGCAGATACAGAGAGAAGCAAGAACATGCCATGTTGAAAGAAGGTACCACCATGTGGCAGAGGGTAGGTGAGAAATATGGGTTAATTTAAAATATAAGCGTTAGTTAGTAACAAGCCTGAGCTATTGACTGAGCATTTATAATTAATAATAAGTCGCTGAGTGGTCATTTGGGAGAGGCTGCCAAGACACAGAAAAATTCCGTCTACACTCCTGGCTTCTCAAGTTTGTTCTAACATCTAACAGCTCAAATGAGCTAAGACATTCTAGAATTACTAACAACTAGAATTTATACCAAGTAATATGAGGTTGGTAAAGATATCGAACATTTAGATCTGTCCTAGGAAAATAAGTTGAAACTTTTGGGTTCATTTCTTAAAAGTTCAATCCTAATACACAAAGCAACATTTCTTCCCTAATGTTTACAGTTTTTACAAGAATAATAAAAATGAAATGATGATGACAGCTACTGCTATGTGTACTCCAAGTCAAGCATTATCTATTCTTGGATTGTCCTTCTTCACGAGACAACTTCCTCTACACTCGCCATTAAGGATGTGCCATGCCTAAGTGTCCCAACTGCAAGAAGCTTTTGTGATACAGTGTTGTGGAAATTACTTTAACGATGTAAAGATGTGTTACATTGGTTTGTGCTGCATTCATTTAATGATGAAAAGATGTGTTGCATTTGTTTCACCTTGCCTGCCTAAGTCACCTTACTGGTCTAATAAAGAGCTGAATGGCCAATAGCTAGGCAGGAGAGGGATAGGCAGGGCTGGCAGGCAGAGAGAATAAGTAGGAGGAGGAATCTAGGTTTGAGAGAAGGAAAGAGAAGAGATAGAGAAGAGAATGAGGGAGAAAGAGCAGGACACAGCTGGGGCCAGAAGCCAGGCTGCCACCAGCCAGACATGGAGATAGCAGGAAAGTAAGATATACAGAAAGAAAGGTAAAAAGCCTGGAGGCAAAATGTAGATAAAGAGAAACAGATTAAAATAAGAACCAAGATAAGGCAGAGCATTCATAACTAGTAAGTCATCTTCATGTCATGATTTGGGAGCTGATCGATGGCCTAAAATAGAAAGCCTAGTACAACATAGTCCACACTATCAGTGTCCCTGAAATGCTATGACTTCAGTTTCTATCACATTATCAAAAATTTATAGTGTAGGACCTGAGAAATACTCTTTTGTGCATGCCAACCTATTCTTCCCTACAAATAAGCTGTTTAACACTATGCTCTCCTCCCCACACTGCCCCTCACAGTTCAGGACGACACATCCCCTGACAACACACACTGACTCCCCACTGTACTCTGAGGGTTGTTAGGACTCCATCCTTTTAACTTACACATTACACTCTGTAGCTAAAGTTTTCCTGCCTGGCCCACAGTCAGGACAAATCTCTCTCACCTGCCAGTCCCACAGCCGCTCAGACCCAACCAAGTAAACACAGAGACTTACATTGCTTACAAACTGTATGGCCATGGCAGGCTTCTTGCTAACTGTTCTTACAGCTTAAATTAATCCATTTCTATAAATCTATACCTTGCCACGTGGCTCATGGCTTACCGGCATCTTCACATGCTGTTTCTCATTATGGCGGCTGGCAGTGTCTCTCTGACTCAGCCTTCCACTTCCCACCTTTATTCTCCTCCTTGTCCCACCCATACTTCCTGCCTAGCCAATGGTCAATCAGTGTTTTATTTACTAACCAATCAGAGAAACACATTTGCCATACAGAACATCCCACAGCAATACTCCTTGATCACCCCCTCATCCCTTCGACTTTACCTCTTTATCAATACGCTCCTCTAAGCCCAATTTGATGCAAAATATTCAAAGCTAATTTCTTTCTTTTTAGCACTTTGAGATTTTATTTCCTATAAACAAGTTTTAATAAGGAAAGTTTTTAAAAAATATTTTTATTAATTCTTTTGAGAAATTCTTATAATGTATTTGATCATAGCCAATCACCTCGCTCCAACTCCTCCCAGATCCTCCCAGCTCCCTACCCACTAACTCTCTCTGTGTTCTCTCTTTTTCTTTTGAACATATTGAGTGCAATTTATGTTGCCCAACTGCATTACAGTTCAGTTAGGTCAGCTTCCCATGTGATCACACCATTAGAGAAAACTGAGGATCCCTTTCCCATTAGTTCTCAAATGCTAATGGCTACTCAGCCAGGGGTTGCACTCTCCCCTCCCAGACTGCCTGCTGAGAATTTGGTCAGCTTGGGCTTGCACAGGTCTGCATGCTGGCACAACCACTGTGAGCTCAGATGTGCAGCTACCTTGCTTTGTCCAGAAAACACTAAGCAAAGTTTTAAAGTCCCTGATCCCACAAACAGCAATATTAGTCCAACAACCAGAAGCAAGTATGACTGCCAAATATGAAATAACAAAAAGCCGACTCCAATGTCAGGGGAAAGTAATGTGTAGCTACATCCCCTCACCTATTTTATGTAGATGTATCAGAGAGGGGACAGATTTTAGTCCAAATCCAAACCATCGATCCACCTCAGAACTCAAACAGGTGCCAGGATGTGCCATGGAAAAAGCACAGCCATTAAAGAGTAACCCAACATACAGAAACCCTGATCAGAACAGAACCCACTGCAGATGAAGTGAGATCTGGCCCACTAAGGACTATCTGCTTTTTCAAGCAGTTACGTCGGGTGTCAGCCCCAAGATTCCCTCCCAGTAAGTGAAAAGCAGGATCACAGTACAAGCCCAGGAGTCCTGCCAAGTGATCATCCTTGTAGCCCTGTGGGATGCGGTGTATCACTACTGAAAGAGAGGGCAGAAGGCTACTGAGGAGGCAGCTGCCACACTGTGACCTAAAACAGTAGACCACACAAACCGGGCAGAGAACAAATGCACAGTGACTCACAGCGTCAAATCACAGGACACAGCTCACGGTGGCCAGGAAATAATCGTTTCTTGTGCACACAGCAATCAGAACTGAAGAGATCCCTGTACAGCAAAGCCACAAGAAAAGCACGTTTCGAAACAACTGCTTTCAAGTAGGAAGTGGATGTCTAAGGATAGCTGCTGCTCAGATCAAAGGATGATTTAATCATCATGAACAGGATTAACTAGATTCCTCCTTTAAAGCAATTCAAACGCTGTCTGGGAGTAGGTTGCCAGTGAGGTTCAGTGACCCAGTCATTCTAAGACAGAACTTAAAATTACATTGGCTTGATTTTAACAACATATCCAATGTCCACAGGGCTAATTTTCGTTTCCTCTAGATGAAGACCTCTTAGATGAACTATGGCATAACTTATTGTTGGTTTTCTATAAAATGAAACTGGGTATGTTTTCATGAGAAAGAATGCACTTGGTTGATGGCCACATATAATTCTCCTTGCATTTGCCTTTGAATGCTCATTCCTATTGGCACAACAGGAAAGACAATTCAGGGAGAAGGGCCTCTAATGGTAGCCTATGGGTAGAGAACTTACATATAGCCATGGGTTCAGTTTCTAGCACTAGAAAAAATGAATCTTACAATATAAGTGTATAGCATCAATATAAGTATTTATCATCAATGTAAGTACATGCATCAATGCAAGTATTTACCACCAATGTAAGTACACATCATCAATATAAGTATGTACCATCAAACTTTGGGAAATGGTGGAAGATAGGGTCAAATACAGATCCAGAAAAACATACTTTCAGATCTAGCTAAGCTCCTAATTTATAAACAAGATCCATCTACATAAACTAGGTCGGGGATGTAGCTACTCACAGAGAATTTGCTTAGAAGTGTGCAGTGGCAGACACCCCAGCACTGCAAAAGGATCAGTGGGGGTGGAGGGAAACATCAAGTGACAAGTAACTCATGTGCAAGTAACAACGTGCTCACTACATTCTCTGCACATTAGAAAAGCTTGTGGAGAACTGCTGACAATATTTTGTATACAAACACACACACACACACACACACACACACACACACACACACATCCGTAGGTTTTTGGTTTTTTTTTTTTTTTAACTCTTTGGAGGTCTGCACCTAGCTCTCAAATAAATATGCAGAGACTTATTCTTATTTATGAATGCCTGGCCTTAGATTGGTTTGTTCTTAGCCAGCTTTTCTAACTTAAACTATCCTGTTTCTCTTTAGCTACGTTTTGTCTCTGGGCTATTTACCTGTCTTTATTCTATATATCTTTCTTTCCCTCTTACTCTGTGGCTGACTGAGTGGCTGGCCTCTGGCATCCTCCTCCTTTTCTCACTCCTCACTCTCTTCCCTAGATTTCACCTCCTATTTATTGTCTCTGCCCACCAGCCCCACCTATTTCTCTCTCCTGTCTTG
Organism: Peromyscus eremicus; assembly: GCF_949786415.1. Classification (NCBI taxonomy): domain Eukaryota; kingdom Metazoa; phylum Chordata; class Mammalia; order Rodentia; family Cricetidae; genus Peromyscus; species Peromyscus eremicus. The sequence continues at coordinate 102,063,256 of NC_081425.1, read as the reverse complement.
CTATTGACCATTCACCTCTTTATTAGACCATCAAGTGTTTTAGACAGGCAAAGTAACACAGCTTCACAGAGTTAAACAAATACAATATAAAAGAATGCAACACATCTTTGCATCATTAAACAAATATTCCAAGCATAAACGAATGTAACACATCTTTAATATCACACACACACACACACACACACACACACACACACACACACACACATACACACACACACACACCCCTGCTCATGTAAAGAAACCTGGGCATGGCTTGCTGACTCTTGACAGCACAGGCTCTGGTGAGACAGCCTGTATGCTACCACAGTTTGGAAGCACAAAGTAACTTTAGCTTAACATGTTAAGTTTTAGAGTATAACACACACCACGAGAAAATTATTCAGGTGAGGTATACATAGCCCTGAAATTAGAGAGGTATTCAAAATTAAAATGTCTATGTATTCTAACAAAAAATGCAGACGATTCATAAAGGGAAACGTGGCCACCTTTCCATTCCTTTTTTTATAGTCAGCTTTGAGAGTAGTCTGTTCACTAGTTACATTTCCTTTCCAGATAGACAGGTATAAAATACTGAGTAGCTCAACTCACTTTATATCCTTACCTTAGGAAAACTGTGTGGTTTACTGTTCTGTTTTTATGACCTCTCAGTTATAGGTACATGGTTATGTGTATATACAAGCTGGAAAACTGAAATCCCAAATATTATTAAGACCAAACCCCAAAAGACATTCATTAAGGGCTCACCCTATACCAGACACTCTACTAAGTACTTCATATTTATTCTGCTGTCCCAAACCCTAAGGAAAACAAAGAGTGGAAACTCTAAAAGTTTGAAGTAACTTGTTGAAGTTCACTCAACCTGTAATTAAGCAGGCAGAATCCACAAACATGGCTGGATCCCAGAGCCTAAGTTCTACACACCTCCAACACCAGATTACAAAAACTACCCTTGATCAGGCCTCTAGGTATCATGAGCAATGTCAAGGAGTGGCAACCATCATCAGAAACTGACTTAAGTCAAGGATTAGTGCTGTGGGATGTTCTGTATGGCAAATGTGTTGCTAATTAGTCAATAAATAAAACACTGATTGGCCATTGGCTAGACAGGAAGTGTAGGCGGGACAAGGAGGAGAATAAAGCTGGGAAGTGGAAGGCTGAGTCAGAGAGACACTGCCAGCCGCCGTCAGGACAAGGAAGATGTAAAGTACCCGTAAGCCACAAGCCATGTGGCAAGGTATAGATTTATAGAAATGGATTAATTTAAGCTGTAAGAACAGTTAGCAAGAAGCCTGCCATGGCCATACAGTTTGTAACCAATATAAGTCTCTGTGTTTACTTGGTCGGGTCTGAGCGGCTGTGGGTCTGGCAGGTGAGAGAGATTTGTCCTGAGGTGGGCCAGGCAGGAAAACCCTAGCTACATTCTGCAATCCTTTGAACTCTAGTGACATAAAGGTAGAGTCAATAGCATCAGTTCTAACCACTATAAATGACCATTCCAGCGAGGAAAGCCACACACGAACACACTTCAGATGCAGGCATATATTAGCTACAACTGCTTGCTAAGGGAGACTGCTCTGTCACTCCTTGGGTATAACAAGCCTCGGAGGCTCAACTTAGTATGGTGCTTGCCAAGCAAGACGTGAAAGAGTGGCCTCCTTGAAAACCACTCGTGGCTGGAGACAGATTGTGGGACACAGTGCTAGGCACCTGTGTGGTACATTCAGGTGAACACAATAACCAGAGAGCAGCGTAACTAACATCCAACTCTAGAGGAGATGCCCAGGACAGATGATGGTAGGGATTCTGCTATTCAGCTTTGAAACTATTACAAACTCATATGTTATAAAGCATTATTTTCCAAGCCATGGATGAGCTGTGCCTTCTTGCAAGAATCCATTACTATCTGGCTTGTGGACTGCTGACACAGGATGAAGTGGACACACTAGACCCTTACTTGAGTTCCCAGAAACTTTTGTGTACAAGTCTTCCTGATTAAATGGGGCACGGGGTTTCAGGAAGCACTAGTCCATGGGCTGAGAAGGGTTAACTGAGGACGGGCTCCATTTATGTGGCCATGGGGAGCCATCATCCATACTGGGTGTAAACCTGCTTTAGGGTCACCCACACTTCTGCCCATGACCCCTCACCTGTGTTCTATAAAGTAAGCCTCATAAACTCAATGGTTACTAGGTGAAGTCTGGTGGAATCATACTTTGGTTTGTCACTAGGACCTTACGAGGAGTGGGTAGGTGTTTACATCTTCCCAGAGAGAAAATTCTCATGATACCAAGGTTTACTACTTGGATGATACACATTTTGTAGATAGTAAGAACTGGATAGATAAACCTAAGAATCTGACAGACACTGAGAATTCAGGCCAAAGATGGAGCCTATGTTGTGACATTAAAACAAGGTAATGACATCCAGGCAGCCTTTGGGGGTAGCTCCAGAAACCTGCCCACAAACATTTCTAGCCATTATATGTTATTATGGATCTCTGCCATGCTGTTTTCGCTCAAAAATGGGGACACCAATGCTTTACTGACTCCAGAGGCCTCACTTCCAGCCTTGCTGAATAACTAGATCAATAATTCTATATGATCACTGCACCTCATTGGCCACTTGTGTTTCCTGTAAGGTTTGCTCTCACCATTCTCCCCCTCTTTAAGGACTGTGGATCCAAGGGGGCTGAACGGGTGGGTGACCCATGAGATCACACCAGGGCCACCTCTTTACTTCCACTATGTAATAAAGCTTCATGAAATATCTACCATGAATTGGCCGTGGGAGGGCAGCAAGATCCACTGATACTGAGGTGTAGAGGGTCACCTAAGATCTCACCAACGAAGGAGAACCACAAACTTGGACATTATGACAAAGGACACACATGACATAACATTGATACAAATTTCTTATTGCAAACATTAAAATATTTTAACAGTACATCTGGACTATGTATACTTTATTTCAATTCATGTGCTACCAAACATTACACATTTATATTTATTTATGATTGAATACTATTTTATAATGCCCAATGTACTGTTTTATAAGCTATTTTTCAGATTTGTGCCTCTTGCTTAATTGCTTTATTTTTGACACAGGGTTTCACAAACATTGCCCAGGCTGATGATCCCTGAACTCATGATCCTCTTGATACCTGGCACTACAGGTGTGTGCCACCACATGTGGCAGTTTGGGGAATTTACAGACACTGTGACTATACATAATTCAGTTTTATCTTATGTGCTGTTCTAGTTTCCACTTCTGTTGCTGTGATAAAAATCATGACAAAAACTATGTAAGGGGGGAAGGGATGATGTCAGCTGACAATCCCAGGTTGTAGCTCTTCACTGTAGGGAAGACAAGACCGGAACTTCAAACAGCAGTCATATCACATCTACAGTCAAGAGTGGAGAGAAGCTCACATGCTTGCTCTATTTCTCCATTCTTACACAGTTCATAGCCCTTTACCTAGGGGATAATGCCACCTATAGTGGGCTGGGTCTTCCCAAATCAATCAACTTTATTAAGACAATCTCCTACAGATATATAGCCCAACCCAGTGTAGACAATCTCTCATTGAAACTCTTCTTAGATGACTCTCTGCAATATGGACAATTTGTCATTGAAATGGCAGTGAGAGTGGGCTTGTCAGAGATCTAGAAATGCTGTCTTTAAAACTTTGTAGACTAGTATTTCCCTGAGTATGGGTGTTATAATCAAAGGCAGCTGTTCTTGGTCAAACAGAAAAAAAGAGATAATTTATTCAATAATGGCTCAGAAAAATTACCCTTAAAATAGTACATTCACTCAAGTGCAATCTGGCTTAAACTATGATTTTCCCCAACAGAAAGGAAGGGACTTCCACTACACATTTAGTCAGGACATACCCATCATGTGTTTACTATTAAAGTGGAGGGAGGGTGGGAAGCTTGGTTTTTCCCATCTTTCTAGCACTTAAGTGCCTCTTCTAAAGTGGTGAGAATTTCAAAACAAGAATTTTTTTTTTCATTTTTAGGCTAGGTAGCATTCCCACAGTAAATTAAAAAGTGATTTACTGGTTTATAAATCAATCTCTTGTGAGTTTGGTTAGCACAAATTAATTTTTCGGAGTTTGATTCCCATGGGCAAACTGATAAAATTAGATTTCAGGAGAATGGTACAGGAGAGGACAGGGTCAGAGTGTCTAATACATTCCTATAAATCAATCACAAATTTCCCCAGTGCACATCAACAGGACTCTGACATAAGCTAATCTTACTGTACCACAATCTCTGATGCCTTTTTTTATCTTATAATGTTAAAACAGAAATAAGCATAAGTTTATTTTTGTGCTTTGTTATTGTAGAATAACGTAACTCTCCATTGGTTTAATGGCTAAAGACACAGCATGTTAATGAAAATATAATTTTTATATAATATAGATAAGAAAAAATTAGTATGGTAAATGAGTAAAACTAATAATTTCACTTGGCAATCTCCAAAGGCAATTCCATCTTGAAGGTCCAAGCACAAATGTCTACTGTGGGTGTGCTAACAAACTGACATTTTGAGTAGGAAGATAATGATTTTTAATGGGCTCATCACTGGAGTTTCAACCTAGATGAAGAAAAATGAACTTAGAGTCAATATTAACAGGTGATAATTAATGGGTTCTGCATGCTTAATGTCCTATACTAAGGACATTAGGATTACTGGAGACTATGAACTTTAATGATTGGAAGGTGTATCTCTTACATAGGATTTTATCATTAATGACTGATTAGTATTAAGTCAAAAAGTAGCCTCAGTAAACCATGCTTTACCTATCAACTTCATACCTATATAGTCAAATATTCAGAGTAGTTTATATGAAGTTATCTCTTTTAAAACAGCAGATAAAGATAAATATAAAAGATTTGTGTCTTAAAGTCAATTTTTTTTAAATTTTATTTTATGTATACGAGTATTTTGACTGCCTAAAGGTATGGATGTTCAGGATGTGCATGTCTGGTGTCTGCAGGGGGTCAGAAGAGGATGTCAGGTTTCTTGGAAATGGAGTTAATGATAGTTGTGAACCAACATGTGACTTCTGGGAACTAAACGCAGGTCCTCCTCAAGGGCAGAAAGTTCTCTTAACCACTGAGCCATCTCTCCAGCCCTCAATATCTGTTTTAAATTTTGGGTTTTCCCCCCTAAGATTAATATGAATTTTTTAATGCTCAAAATAAAGACCAGTGATTGGTTTCCTTTGACTATAAAGAACTATAAGCAAGAATAATTTAAATATTTAATTTATAATTTAAAATTGTAATTCCTAATCAAAACATTTGAGCATTATGTCACAGACTATGGCATTATACATGACTACATGTTTTTAAACACAGGGTGTTATTTCACAGTAAATGTATGAGTGATGCAATGAGCGTCCTGTAGTATATCATGGTATGAGACTCTTTCCAGAAAGCATTCTGTTTTTAAGAACAGCTAATGCACATTTGCATCTGTGGTATTTAGATACCATGCTTATCATTTTAACTATGAAATACTCTGAAATCACCTCTGTGTACATTTAGAGTTTTTGTTACACATTCTCAATATAATTTACCATCTAAACATTTGGAAAGCAAATTGGATGTTGCTAGTAAAATTAATTATGCCATAGCTGAGCATGGTGGCACACATCTTTAACTGCAACACTCAGGAGGCAGAGGCCGGTGGATGTCTACGAGTTTGAAGCCAGTCTGGTCTATATAGTGAGTTCCGGGCCAGCCAAGGCTACAGAGTGAGACCCCCGTCTTAAAAAAAAAGTAATAATTACACCAGGATAACAGCCCAGGCCAGACAGCATGTAACAAGTGTGCAGCACCAGGGCAGACTGCTGTACTACCAGGTGACTCTTTGTCACCTAAGCAAAGAGGCCCTGGAGACTGCTTCCAGAATAATGGCTTGGGATAGCACAAGTGTGTCTGTGGGGCTCCTCAACCTCACTGCACATGTTCGCTGTCTTCATGCTCTTGGCAGTGTCTGACAAAAAAAAAAAAGGAAGAAGGAAGGAAGGAAGGAAGGGAGGGAGGGAGGGAGGGAGGGAGGGAGGGGAAACCAGGCAATTGATAGAGTTTTCTCAAGTGTGAGGTCTCTGGCAGTAGACCACGTTCCAGGGGAAGGCCACATATCAAAGACCATAAGATATGGTCAGCAGAGATTGGGCTTGGAGGGCTTAAAAGAAAGGGAGGGAGGAAGAGAGGGAGAGAGAAGAAAACAAGAGGACACAAAGTTGGGAGCAGATTTGGGATGAGTTTGGAAAGGGGGTAAATATGATCAAATTACATTGTTACAATGCCCAAAGAACAGACTTTTAAAAAGACAAGAGTAGCAGTGGAATCGCTGGAGTGCTGCCGAGTGTTAGGAGTCAGTGGGCAGGGGGGCGGGGCTCTGTCCTGTCCATCAGTGGCACAGCGCCTCCTGTTCCTGTTCCTGGAAGGGTGCACAGTCTGCGACCTCCCCCATTCCCACCTCCTGCAGCTTACTCAGCACCTACACAGCTGGAGGCTAGGGCCACTCCCAGGGTTGCAGCAACTCTCTCAGTTCACCAAAGTGGAGAGGAGACTCAGAAGATTGTTTCCGGGAGGAGAAGGAAGAGGAGCAAGAGATCCTGGGTTCAGGCCCTTCAGCTATGTGTTCTCTCTAACCTGGGATAATGCTACTTAATCTGGACAGATTCAATCCAGACAGAGCGGCACCCATGTGTAATCCCAGCACTTGGTCCAGGAAGATTGACACAAGCTTGAGGCTAGCTACGCATTGATTTAGATATTTAAGAACTAAGGGCTGGGATTGGGGATTTAGCTCAGCGGTAGAGCATCTGTGGATTTGGTCCTCAGCTCCGTGTGCATGCTCGAGTGTGTCCTAGGTCCTAACAGAGTCTACTGTGTTGGTGGGTGGGGGTGGGGGAAGTCTGTAGATGAGATTTACTGAGACATCTCACCATGTGAACATATAACTTACATATAATCCACTCTTCCACAGTTCTCACGTGCTTTAAACAGGCCTATAATCTTCACAGACAAATAACAACCTATACGTGCTTACTCACTTTTCCTCTGTGATTTTTCTTTCACAGGCAATTCCCAGGAACACTGAAAGGCAGCCTTGCTGTGGGGCATTATCACTAAATGTGTTTTTATTGTGTGCTTATCCGCACTAGTCTTTTCGGTGTACAGATCTCATGGTGCATCAATGATATAAGGAAGTTAAATGAGGAAAAAAGAAAAATTCCAAAAACAGAATACAAACAGCAAGGTTAAACTGCGTGTGGTTAACCCCCCACTGACACAACTAACAGTGAGGCAGCAGCAGGGATCTGAAACCCAGGCTAGTGTTGGGATTCAGTTCCTGGAAGCTATGAATGAAATACAGTGGTTCATTTCTCTTTCTGGATATCATTTTGAGAACATTTTAAAAACTATCAAAGACAATAGTCACATATATGCAATTGAAATAAAAAAAATAGGTCAGCAGAAGCATTAATGAGAATTTGTGTGTCTTCCTCTGTTTTTAATTAACATTCAGTAAATGTTCTATTTGTACTTTATAGAGATCAATGATTTTTAAAAGATATTATATCTATATAAAAAGCACCCAGATCAAAGCACCCACATGATCTCATCCTGGAAAGTCATCTCTGCTTTATGCGTGACTTCTCATCTTCTGGATGCTCTCATTTCACCTGCAGGTCTTATACCCAAGAACACACCTGCTTTAAAACTGCAGCCTGCTGGATTGTCCTCCTCACCTCCATGTATTTCCAGAACAATTGTTTTGTCTTTTTCAGCCTTAGTTCCTCATACCCTGCTAAATGAAAAGCAATTCTTAAGCAGGATTTATAGCAGGTTTTCTTGGACCACCAGCCTCCAAATCATGACATAGAGACTTATTATTAATTATGACTGTTTGGCCTTAGCTTAAGGTTGTTTCTAGCTAGTTTTTTTTTAAATTTAAATTAACCCATTTCTATTAATCTATATGCTGCCTTGAGGCTTGTTTATCTCATCTATGTACTGTCCATCTGCTTTTCCTGATTCCTCCCTGGCTGGCTGGCTCCCCTTTTCTCTCTGCCCGTCAGCCCTACCTATCCCTCCTCTGCCTAGCTATTGGCTATTCAGCTTTTTCTTAGACCAATCGGGTGCCTTAGGCAGGCAAGGTGAAACAGCTTAGACCAATCAGGTGCCTTAGGCAGGCAAGGTGAAACAGCAACACATCTTTACATAGTTAAACAAATGCAGCATAAACAAATACAACATGTCTTTACATAGCTAAACAAATATTCTATTCCACAACAAGGAATGGTACCCACACCTCTCACTTTTGTGCTCCGGAGGCTAGGGAACATGGGTCACAATTCAAAGGCACTGTGGGCTTCTCAGGAATGCCATTTCAAGAATGTAAGAAAACGGTCTTTTTTAAAAAGCAGATGATATAATTCTATAGTAGCATGCTTCAGACTCTTTACTTAGTATGCATCAGGCCCTGGGCTCAACTCCCAGAACTAAATAATGAACAGAAAAACAAACAAAAACCTGTATGGAGGATTGGAGGGGAAGAAAGGACAAGGAAAGGAAAGGAAAAGGAGGAGAAAGAGGAAAGGAGGGGGAGTGGGGAGGGCAAGGCAAGGCAGACCTGCTCTTATCTAACAAAATACATGTTCCACTGGCAAACTTGCTACTTCCGAAACACACAATTCAGAAAATACAAGGTACCAGTCAATTACACTGGGTAAAAATCATAAACACTGTAATGGTGGAGGGAACGGGTGAAGAGTAGGGTCATGTAATGACTCAAAAAGCACCCCCTAAAAATATGTCCAACAGGCTGGGTACAGATGGCCTGCAGCAGGACACTGGAGCCCAGGAGTGTGAGCTGCTGACATAAAGAGCTCACTCACAATTGGCTACACATTTCACCATGGCTGACCTGTTACAGCCTAATCACCAGCCGCTTTTAAATAATTGTTTTAATTTTGTAAACATCAGCCTAATTTTTTCTTCTCTTAATTCTACTTGCTTCTTCTATCAGGTCTGCCCTTCTCCTGCCTGGAATCACCCTCGTGGAATTTCCTCTAACTGTCTTCATTTCCAGAACACAACGCACTCTTCCCGTTCTAAGGAAGCAAATCTGGGAATTCCACCTCCCTACTGGTTCTGGAACACTGAAGCACATCCTCTCAGCTCCCCATTCTCTGCTATGTGTGGAGCAAACAAGTCCAGTCTTGTTCTCACTATGAAAATACAGTAAACTTCATTTATGGATTTTATGTTTCATTGTTTCAAGACAAGGTTTCACTATGTAGCACTGGCTGTCCTGGAACTCACTATGTGAGACCAAGCTGGTTTCGAACTCAGAGAGATTCACTTGTCTCTGCCTCTGGAATGCTGGGATTAAAAGTGTGCACCACTATGCCAGGCTTGATTGTTTCTCATAATGCTTTGGACAGAGAGGCATCTTTCAACCTGAAATTCTTATTCTTTAACAGTTTTTCAGTTTAGGCAGTCAGTGTTTAGTGATCTGAGTTATCACCCTGCTGTATGCAGTACACTCCACACTGCTCCTCCAAGCCACTGGGTGGCAGGGGACTGCAGTAGCACAGGAAAGCTGCCAGGTGCCTCCAAACAGGGACAGACTTTACAGCAGAAAAGGCAAGCTCTGGGAGAAGTGTCAAAGAGACAGCAATAAGAAAAGGAAAATCTTTCATCAACTTATTGTAGACAGAAAAAAACTTGTTAGAAGCAAGATCATGAGAGGCAATACAAATCAAAAGGAAACAAAAAATCAAAACTCAAAACTGCAGTGGCTCAGAAATGGGGTCTGCTGACTAAGCTTTTGAGACATTTTCAAACCTTCCAAACAGCATCGAGGGTTGAAATTTCCCGCTTCACACATGGGAGTTTTTATATACACACTGGTAACAGATAAAGTATCTAAAGAACTCTACATATTTTTTTGATGATTACATAAAATTAACCTAAATTAGCCTAAAATTCCCTCAATAGAGGTTTGTTTTAGGGACCTATATGAATATGAACACAGCTACAGTTACATTGTGCCAGAATTATAAAAGATCAGTATTCACGCTTTAGGGCATAAAAAGATCACTGAACGCAATCAAAATGAAATGTCTCCCTTCGGTACATTAATGCCCAAGCAGCAACACACAGTGCCTCAGTGTCTACCTCTAATGACAGACAGAAATGTGTTCAAAGCAGAAAAAGAAACAGGAGGGCTGGAGGGTTGCCTTCAAAAATGGCAATCCCCATATTCCTAGGGGCAAACCCAAGGAGTGCCCTGAATGCCTAGGTGGCTCTGCAACTCTGAAGTGTGCTGTGTGTGAGAGGAGAGAGAGGGAGAGAGGGAGAAGGGGGAGAGAGAGGGAGGGAGAGGGAGGGAGGGGGGACGAGAGGGAGGGAGGGGGGACGAGAGAGAGAGAGAGAGAGAGAGAGAGAGGGGGGGGGGGTCTTGTAAGTTCTGAGGAAGTGCTGGACCCAAACTATAGTGAGATGTGTATAGAATAATGTGCAAGAATTGGGCAGTTTAAAAAAGAAAAGGAATGCAATCGCATGATTTTCTTGGAGAGAAAACAGAGATCTAAGTGTGAAAGCCAACCCAGGGGCAACTCACACGTAGAAATGTCTTTATTTAATCACACACAGTAGAAGATATAGTGACCAACTGAGTTGGGGAAGCAGGAGCTCCTGAGCTCACCCAGAGTTCGGTGTGCCTCACCCACAGCCTACTTCTGGAGTCCTTCCTCACATATTGTTTGATATTGAGGAGGCATTTTTTAAAAACAATACCTACAGCATCTTTGAACCAAAGGCCAAGCCCCAAAGCTATGCCTGAAGTGAGAGATAAAATTTTCTTACAATTGAAAACTCACCACAGGATGAACTGAGGCTAGCACCTGACATCCCAAGGCCTCCAGTTACAGAAAACTATGCAGCCCTGGTGGAGCATCCACAGGACAGGAATGTGAAATCTGAGATGCTTCAAAACCAGGGACGTCTGGGGCGCTGACATGCGCTCACAGGTGTCAGGTTCCACACCACTTCTAGTTTAGGATACAGAATACTGACATGCCTCTAACATTTCCCCTGACCCTTCTGTGATCTGACACACTACTGGAGCACAGGGTTTTAGATAAGGGATAATAAGCAACCTGTATCTAAATGCATGAATATATATATATATATATATTTCTTCATCCTGGTATTTTAAAGTGCCAAGAATTATAAAAATGCACATTGTACAAGAACTTCAATTCCACTGGCAATCACATATCTCCATTAAGTAGTCATTGGGAAATAGCACAAAATTCTCCCTTTGAAGATAATAAGCTATGGACATGGATGTACTTCACGCAGTAAAACAATTTTTTTTAAAAAACATTACTATATTTTATGACTTTTGTTGTCAAAATCCAACTTCACTAATTCTATGTCCTATTCTATTCTGACTAGAATCTCCTGGATTATTCTGTGGAACAGCTTTAAGTGACAAGCAGGGGAAGAAATGGTTACTCACCACAGATAGATCTGGAAATTCATTCCTAAAATTGCAGGCTAATCAAATTTTTTGAATTTTAAAAATTTGCTTTGTTATTTTTGTTTTTTTTTTTTTGTGTGTGTGTGTGTGTGTGTGTGGTTTGCACATGTGTGCATGAGTCAGGAGTGCCCAGAGGAGGGCACTGGCTCTCCTGAAGTCTGACTTAAAGGCAGCTGTGAGCCGCTTGACCAGGTACTGGGAACTGAACTCTGGTCCTCCAGGAAAGCAAGAAGTGCTTTAACCACAGTCACCTCTTCAGCCCCACACATTTTATACTCTGCACCAAAGGCACACTTTAATTTGCAGAGAACATGCTGAAGTGAATATATCTTCTTACAAAGAACAAGAAGCACACTGGGAAACCCACAAGTTAGCGTTTAAAGGGCTCGAGCTTAACTATTAGACCCTCATCATGCACAGGTACTTCCTCGATTCCTTCAGTCATGAGGTCAAATGGGGAAGGACAACCACATAAACAGCTGAGCACTACAACTGGCTGCAAACAGGAGCTTCCCAGATGTCAGCCACACTGTGGACACAGGCAAGGTGTGACCATCCTTACCTGTGCCCCTCTGTCTATCTGGTTCTGAACTAGGACTACAGGTTTTATGAAGTGCGAACTACACATACTGTTATAAATAAATAAAACAGATTAAGTGATATGCTCTACTGAGTTAAAAATATCCAGCTTTATTAGTTCCTACAGTTAAAAGTCAACACACACAGAAACAAGTGGCAATGCAAGACTAAAGTGCTAACTCCCAAACTAGTCAGAACCCAGTACCACTTCCAAACTAACTAGTCAGAACCCAGTACCACTTCCAAACTAACTAGTCAGAACCCAGTACCACTTCCAAACTAACTAGTCAGAACCCAGTACAACTTCCAAACTAACTAGTAAGAACTCCAGTGTTGTTTTTCTCAGTGATACTAATATATATATGTATACATATATATGTGTGTGCATATGCACATATATATATATACACACACACATATCCTTTCCTCCATCTTTTCAAAGAGATCAGTTTCTCAACAAATATATGAAAAATTAAATCATAAAGTAAAAGTAGAAATCACTCAAGAGAGTTCATAAAATCAAATGGATGATGAAAGACCACTGAGACCATTTGTAAAGTCTCTGAGAAATGAACAATTAACAAAGATGACAACATACGAAATTTCACAATGACCTGTCTACCAAAGGACTAAGGAAAGCCTTTAGAAAAACTGAGCAGCCATATTGCTAGTCAACATAATGTGTTTTCATACAACAGTCAAATATCTAGTAAAAAAAAAGAAGACTTACATGCTTTTGATGCACATGAAGTCATGCCAAGGAAAACACTCCACCTCTGTTCTTGTCCTTCCTTTGTTTCCAGCCAGGAACTCAGCGTGTAGACTAGGCTGGCCTCTAACTCACAGAACTCAGCATGTAGACTAGGCTGGCCTCTAACTCATAGAACTCAGCATGTAGACTAGGCTGGCCTCTAACTCACAGAACTCAGCATGTAGACTAGGCTGGCCTCTAACTCATAGAACTCAGGAAGGTCTATCTGTCTCTGCCTCTGTAGCTAGAGTTTTCCTGCCTGGCCCACCACAGGACAATTCTCTCTCACCCGCCAGACCCACAGCTGCTCAGACCCGACCAAGTAAACACAGAGACTTATATTGGTTACAAACTATATGGCCGTGGCAGGCTTCTTGCTAACTGTTCTTACAGCTTAAATTAATCCATTTCTATAAATCTATGCCTTGCCACGTGGCTTGTGGCTTACCGGTACTTTACATCTTCCTTGTCCTGACAGCGGCTGGCAGTGTCTCTCTCACCCAGCTTCCTGTTCTCTCAATTCTCCTCTCTGTTAGTCCCGCCTATACTTCCTGCCAGGCCACTGGCCAATCAGTGATTTATTTATTGACCAATCAGCAACACATTTGACATACAGACCACCCCACAGCACTGCCTCCTCAATGCTGGATTAAAGGCATGCAGTAACATACCTGGTCCCCAACTTTTACTTTTTACCTGCTAAATAGAACACGATTTCAACTCTAACAATACGAATTTTCTTAATTGAAATAAAGTCAACTTTTTTTTTTTTAGCTTTTTGCACATTATACTCTGAATGTCTGGACCCAATTTTAAGTAAATCTACTGCAAGAAACTTTGTCATGGAATTATTCTCAGAAAATATACAAGATTAAATTTGTATAAAACTGTTGAAATCATACACACACACTCTCTCTCTCTCTCTCTCTCTCTCTCTCTCTCTCTCTCTCTCTCTCTCTCTCTCTCTCCAGTTATATGACTCCATTGGAAAATAAAGTATTGTTTAGAAAATGCACCCAGAACTAGAACATAGATCCTAATCAGCACTCCACACCCCCCGGAGGCTGTTCTTCCTTCCACACTCCTGACTGAAGTTTTAGCACAGTCATGGACCCAGCACAGTGGTGCATACCTTTAAGCCCAGCACCTAGGAAGCAGAGGCAGATGGATCTCTGAATTGGAGGCCAGTCTGGTCTACATAGCAAGTTCCAGACCAGACAGGGCTATATAGTAAGATCTTGACTCAAAAACAAAACAAAACATGACATAGTGTCCTTGTTTCTTTTCATGTCTATACCGTCAGTGGCGAACTTCAAGGGCACATAATATGTTTTCTTCTTCTTTGATAACTTTTAGGTTAGAATATAAGATGATGGGTTTCACTTAATCATTTTTATCATGGTATTTTATTCATATTCACCTCATTACTTTCTCTTGCCCCTCTCCCATATATAAAAACAATTTTTACAATTTTAGTACTCACTTCTTTTTGTTACTGCAAAGTAAAAAAACACACCCACTTCTGTGGATGACTTCAGACCCTAGTCTGAAACACCAATAACTCCTCGGCTGTATTAAGACTTCTCAGTGTATTCAAATGCCTTTCCCAGGAATTCATCTAAGAGCTGTTCTGTTGGAATGCTTCTTCTAACCTGCAGCAACACTCAAAGGTTGCCAAGGAGCCTGTCCAGGTAAGTAAGCAGGCTGAGCCAAACCCCCAGGACAGCCCTGGATGGTTGGTATACTGCAGGCCAGGTGCTGACACCATGGCAGACCAGATCAAGAATACCTCTGCATTCCTATGGATGCACAGGCTTGTTCCTACACTCGGGAGTTTGGAAACCTAGATCATCTTTTAATTCCATTTTCTTTGTTTCGTGGTTCCCCCTCCTAAGTCCACTGGAATTCCGAAGTGTTGTGAAGACAGAAGAAAATTTTTTTAAGTAATAAAATTCTTCAATAATTTTTAATATTTATTGAAGATGGAAGTATAATTTTAAGTAATAAAATTCATTTTTATTATTTATTGAAGGTGAAATTATAATTTTTAGCCAATAAAATCATTAATTGTGTGTGTATGTGTTTGTTTGCATGTGCAGGTCAGAGAATAACTTGTGGGAGTCATTTCTCTCCCTCCATCATATAGGTCACAGGAATTGAACTCAGGTCTTCAGGCATGGCAATAAACACATTTACCCACTGAGCAATCTTGCTGGACTCTTATATAAAGCCAAAATCATATGAATACTCAGCTAAAAATTACATGAAGATAAAAACATACAATTAGGAACAAGTCAAAGACAAGAAGAAAGGAGGAGGAGAAAGATGAAGGAGGAGGATGAAGGAGGAGGAGGAGGAGGAGGGAGGGGGAAGATGAAGATGATGCTGATGGAGGAGAAGAAGAAAATCCTGCATATTAACACGGCTTTTCTCTAGAAATGTTGATTTTGTGCATCAAAGTCTATTTTAAATATGCTAGCCCCAAAGCAGCTTCCCATCTGCAGATACCAGTTAGAACAGCTGTGAGAAACTGTTCCTATATCGCTGTTCATTTAATTCCAACAAGAAAAACCAGAAGATGGCGTTGGGTTTGGAAAAGACATTTGTACAGTTTGCTGACACCAGACCCTCCTGTCTGATCACTACCTGAGGACCCAAGATGACTCTCCAGACGTAGGCTGAGGGCAGGTTGACATAACCTCATCCATCTCACAAATCCATCTTCTCAAGACTTGCAAAAGAAGAGATGGATATAAACAAAACAGAAACGACAATTGTCTTCAACCATATAATTTGATTTTGACAGGTATTTTTAAACCCCAAAAATCTCAACCATACTTCAGGGTGTTTTCTCCCAGAAGTATTTTTTGATGTCACTATTAAAAGCTTTCATGCTTTTTAAAAAAAGGTTTGTTACACAGAACATGTCACTGTGACAATGTACTCAATGTTTTAGAGTATTTTATTAGCAGGGCTTAATGAATCCTCAAGCAGCACTGGCTTTGGAAATATAAGCAAAACTGCTTTTTTTTTTCTTTTTCTTAACTTAATTGACTATATTTGTTTTGTTTTTGCTCTGGTAATTTCATACTTTATAGGGACATTTTAACAGGCCTTTCTGATATTAAAAAAAAAATCAGTAGTAAATTAAAAACTGACAGGGCCACAAAGGCTACCTAGACTACACACGTTCTTTCCCGTGATTTTGACACGAGTCATCTTCCCTTCAACGTGGATTTCCTCCGTCTTCGAAGGCTTGAGAGTTTCAAAGGAAGACTTTGTAATTGTGTTGATTGTATGTTCATAGATCATGGAGTCAGAAAGGCCGCAGGCCAGACCCCTTTGTGTTCACAGATCAAGGAGTCGGGGGGCACAAGTCAGACCCCCTCCCATATTTACTTTCTCTACTCTTTTGATGATCTCACTATTCAATGTTTATTTTCTGAAATAGTAGCTGCTGACTGAGAGATCTGTCAAGAACCGAAGGCGTGAATGGACCCCCGAATACGTAGAATCCTCTGAAGTAACTCCACATACATAACCAAGGCAACAGAATCCTTTCAAAATCTCGAATCTACCTAATGTATACTAGGTACTAAGGACTTGAATACTAAAACCAGTGGTTCTCAACCTTCTCAGTGCGGCGGCCCTTTAATACAGTTCCTCATGTTGTGATGACCCCAACCATAAAACTACTTTTGTTGCTACTTCATAACTGTAATATTTTTACTGTTGTGGATTGTAACATAAATATCTTGTGTTTTCATACAGTCTTAGACGCCCCATGTGAAAGGGTCATTTGACCCCCCAAGGAGTTGCCACAGATTGAGAACCACTGACCTAAACATTTCCTATGGGTGTTCTTATCATCTCATTTCTGTGTACATATACACACACTTGCACATTCATAATATACAACTGCAGGTCCTGACCTGCTCACAACTCCAATGATAACTGGCCCTTTATAAAGTCAGAAAGTGACCAGACTGGACGGGTGGGAAAGGAACACCGGGCAGCAAACAGCTGCTTGCTTCTCAGAGGTCATGCTGTGCTGGGGACTCTGGTCCCAAATGTTGGTTCTCTATTCCACCTGCTGTATTCACATCCTCACTCTTTGCACTTTAGTGATACCAAGACACTATTTCTGTTCAATGCTATTCAGGCCAAGTCATCTTCACAGAAATCGTGATATACAAAACCAGAGCATGTAAGCCAGAAGCTGGTCACCAAAAGATCCACCTTCACAAACAGTCCAACGAGACTTATGGAAAGGCTGCTGCCTTTTGCAGTCCACGCTAAGAAAACTAAACACCAGGCTGAAGCTTCTCTGGCTTTTCTGAGGACTCTATCTTCCTCTGCCTGGAAGAAAGGCCAGGGTGGCTCCTTGTAGGTGGCATCGTTAGTAATGAGCTTTGCCTTATGGGCTATATTCTAGTCTGTTCCAGAGAGGGTTTTACTATGTAGCCTGGTTAGGTTTGAACATCACATCCTCCTGCCTCAGCCTCTTTAGTGCTGGGATCACAGGTCAGTGCCAGCATGCCTGATTTACTATGGAAGATTGTTAATGGTAGCATGAAGAATAGGAATGGATAACGGAAGGGGTATGAAGTGAGTAAAATATGACTTAAAAAAACTGGCACTGAATAGCACTCAGGAAGATGCTGTGCTACCCTAGGGCCTCCGAGGTTACTAGAGAAAGGCACCACAGCAGAGGGCTGCTTCTGATGACAATCGTAGTAGTACAGCCCTGCTATGATGCTGACATGAACACATCCAACAGTGGACCCACATACGGCTGAGTCTTCTCTTGTAGAAAGCAGGCCAAGTGATGAGTTCTTAGGTATTAACCAAGTGTTCGAAAATATAGTAAGTATGGCCTAGAAGATAGCTCAGCTGTTAAGAGCACACACTGTTCTTGCAGAAGACCAGAGTTCAGTTTCCAGTACACGTTGGGAAACTCACAACGGCTTGTAATTCCTGTTCCAGGGGATCCAACACCCTCTCCTGTCCTCCTTGGGTATCAACACACATGTGCACATTGACACATAGACACACACAAACACCTAATTTTTTTTTTAAATGAGGAATTGACAAAGCAATTCTTCTAATGGTTGTTTGTGGCAACTTAAGAAAATTCTGAAAATACTGGGAAGTTGCATATGTTTCTAGTGCTATCAGTTCGTTTTTAAAGTTTAATAATGTTAGAGGAAAAAACACTGTTTAGTTTGGAGCATTTAAACAAGAACACATTACTACATGCAGAGTCTTCAATGAAACACAAAATGCCTTAACAAAGAAGAACTTGGCAGCTAAGACACCAAGACTCTCAGCCAGGACAACAGCACTTTAGACTTGTGGACTTCCCACTGTCCTAGACAGCTCTACACACTTCACTGAAGCTATGTCTCAATGTGGAGGAGAGTGCCACCGTGCAGGCTGCAGGCGACGGGGGGACAGGAGTGACTGACAGAAAGACCTGGACTCCATGGAAGAGATGAAAGGCTTTACATTGTGGATGAGTCACCAGGATATAGCAATGCAATACAGACCTCCAAAAAACACAGGATCTATTTCCACATTGTTGAGGGTTTTATTTTAATCAAATAAAAACCACTATCTGTCCATGTCCCATAAAAGATCAAACTGTTGTAGAAACTGAAAACGATGCCAGCTTTTCTTTCACTATTAATTATTAGCTTTAAAAGAAACACACTGTTAGAAAATGCCTTTTAAGGAGCGGGAAACTCAGTGTTAGTGGAGTTGAATGCGTTCCAGTGAGGTAACATCTCACAACACAGCAGCTGGGAGCCCCTCCCCTGCTCCTCTGGAGTCAGACTGTCACTGTCCTCAGTACCGGAGGCTCTGCTAGCCTTAAGTACAGAACTAAAGAGTGCAGCAGCTGCTCAAAAAGGACTGTGAAGGATATTCGCAAAGGCAATTTAAATGTTTAACGTAATTCATCATGTGCTGCTAATTTTTGATGTGTGTAATCTTAAGCTTCAGAGACAGTCCTCTTCCACCCATTTTCTTCCCTGCCTATTAAATCTGTAATTATGCATGGTATTCACATTCATTTTTAGGTACATGATATCTAAAACATGATTTTGTGGTAATTACTGCAATTGAAACTGAAAAATGTTTTGTGATGTTATTTTTAAGTCACACATAGTAAAAATAGGTAACAAAATGATACATAAAAAATGTACTGGATCTAATAGATGCTTAGTACTGAGAGCTGCTGAACTCAGTAAAACGTTATCATTAATGTGCCCTACATGTCAGTATTTACTGGAGTTTAAAATCAGTCCCAAAGGAAGAATGAAGGACCTGGCCTTCAGGACTGTAGTGTGTTCCCATTTCCCACTTACAACACCACAGATAAGTCGTTACAGTCAGGGGCACTTCTAAGTGTACTTAGATTCAGTCATAGACAGAGCTGCACCAGGGTGAATGAGCATAGATGGACAGATAATCAGCTAGGGGCCAAGTGTCTTCCCACCTCTGCTAGTACCACGTGACGACACTGTTTCCATCATTCAAGATCACAAACTTGGGAGAGTCCACAACTAAATTCTCAGCAACAGCGCTTTACAGTTTCTTCTCCAACATATTTTCTTTAACAACAACAATAATGAAACAAACAAAAAGGCACTTTCCCTAGGCCAGAGAGCAGGCTCAGTGGATAAGGGCACTACTCCCAACCTTGATGAGCTGAGTCCCATCCCCAGAACCCACTTGGTGGAGGAGAGAACAGATTCCTGTACATTGCTGTCTGACAGACAGATGGACAGACAGACAGACATATGAGATTTACATACACAGTGGCACATGTATACACAGACACATATATACACATATACACAAAACAATTATTTAATTACAAATCTTTAAAATAAACTTCACATTAATTCACTTTCATTCATCAAATGTTTCCAGATGTGGTAGATATATACCCACCTTGAAGGGGCTCGACTCAGAGCCCAGACTGATTCTTTTCTTCTCGTTCCTTTTTTTTTTAAAGCCTGTTTACCTTTTTGTCTCATGTATTCTAGGCTGGCCTTGAAATCAAACTTCTGAACTTTCTGTCTCCCCCTAAGTGTTAGGATGACAGGCATGTAACTCAGCACCTAGCTTATACAATATGAAGGCATGGTACAGGGGGGCAAGCGCTCTACCAACTGATCTACACCCCAAGCCTGACCCCAGGTTCCTACAATGTGAGTAGCAACCCCATATGAGCCACATAACTGAACATGAGGGTTGGAAAGAATGTGGCAATATCAAAAGGTTTTGGAGATGCCATGGCCAAAATTAAATTCAAAGTCAAACCTGCAAGAATCCCAACAGTCTTCACCCATGTTGCACTGTGTGACTTCAATAAGAGGTGCCACTTCCGGGTTGGTGGTCCTGGGTTCTACAAGAAAGCAGGCTGAGAAAGCCATAGGGGCCATCAAATATCATCCCTCGTGGCCTCTGCATCAGCTCCTGTCTCCAGGTTCCTGTCCTGCTTGACTTCATATCCTGACTTCCTTCAATGATGAACAGTAATATGAAAGTTGTGGTGGTTTGAAAGAAAAGGCCCCCATAGGGAGTGGCACTATTAGGAAGTGTGGCCTTGCTGGAGTAGGTGTGGCCTTGTTGGAGGAACTGGGTCACTGTGGGGGCGGGCTTTGAGGTCTCCTATGCTCAAGCTATGCCCAGTGTAGAACACAGTCCACTTCCTGCTGCCTGCGCATCAAGATGTAGAACTCTCAGCTCCTTCTCCAGCACCATATCTGCCTGCACACCATCACGTCCCACCATAATAACTAAACCTCTGAAACTTTAAACTAGCTGTTTTCCTTTAGAAGTGTTGCCATGGTCATGGCATCTCTTCACAGCAAGAGAAACCCCAACTAAGGCAGAAGTGTAAACCAAATAAACCCTTTCCTACCCAACCTGCTTTTTGGTCATGGTGTTTCAACACAGCGACAGAAATCCTAACTGAGACAAGTCAGGCACATAAAAAGTTTTCTGCTCTTATAGAAACATAATGGTAATTATGGAAAACAAAGAATTTTATTATTTTCCTACCATTATTCCTTAGTAACAAATTAGTACATCTTTGAATTAGATTATGTTAGAATATTTGATTTTTAAGGATTGCTGTTTAAGTTTCTGACTTGATTTTCACTTAAAACAAAGAGGCTCAATGAATTTTAGCCTGGGGTTAGGATAGAATTTCATTAGGATTACACTTCAGTAATTTCTGAAAAGCCCCTAAAATGCCTCTGATATTTTGTACAATATGTTTATGTGAATCAGGACTATCAGCATTGATGATTATAAAACCAAAACATCAATCAAACACTAAAAATTATTAAAGATGTTCTGTGTTCTGCCATTTTAAATATTCAGCCAAACTTCAATGCTTTATGTAGAAATAATTGGGCATATGTTCCATATCTGTACACAAGTTTTCTTCCTTCTCTAATGGTCAAATTTTAGATGCACAGCAAAGACCAGTTCTTAGAGAAATTCTGTATGGTTTATTATCAGGACAGTCTAACTGGTATACATAGTTCACATGCCTTTATACCTAGAGTTACATAAAAATTCCCTCGGTGGAAAGGGCTAACAGGTTGGGGAATTCAAGCAGTAAGTGGAGAGAAATTTGAACAAAGCAAAGAACAAAGGCGGTGAGTCCGCAAGACTGTGAGCAAAGACGAGATGTCAGCTCTGAGAAGCATGTTTGACTGACATTCCCATAACCTGCTCAGCAGCATGGATTGTGAAGACTTCTCTCCAGCACAGGACCTACAGGCAGTCATCAGAGACTTTACAGCACCGACTGTGAAGACTTCTCTCCAGCACAGGACCTACGGGCAGTCATCAGAGACTTTACAGCACTGACTGTGAAGACTTCTCTCCAGCACTGGACATACCGGCAGTCTTCAGACTTTATCATTTCCCTTCCTCCTGCTATCCCACTGCCGTCCATGCTGGAACTCCACTGTCTTCACTATCCACTCACTTCTTCCCTTAGGAGACAATTCAGATGGACGGGCAACGGAGGTGAAAACAGCTGTGGGAAGCAATGCTTTAAAAGTTCTGAGACAATAGTCTACTCCAGAAAACCTGTCCACAATTCCTCCAATGACTAACTATGAGGACTCATGAGGGGACTTTTCTAGAGTTTGAGGTGGGAAGCGGTTGGTAACTTGTCCCTCACTGTAAAATAATCTAGATCTTTTCTAGGGAACAGGAACCTCTCAATCAAGGTAAGTCAAAGTATTTGCCAGGAGAAAAGTATCTTCAGCCGCTGGCTGATAGTCCTAAACCTCAGGTTGTATGATAAAACAGGACACAGAGGAAAAGAGCCCCAGGAACCTTCAGATGGTGCAGCCGAAACTGGGGTCTGCAGCACTTTCAGAATAAGCGTGAGTGGAACAGACAGCAAGTTTGCTAAGTGAAGGACAGGATGCTAGGGACGACAGTTAAGGGGGTGTCAGGAGAGGAGCTCCTGGGAGATCTCAGCAGCATCTGCACCTGCCATTTGCAGCCTTGAAGCTACTTGTCTGCAATGAAGTTTATATATTAAGGAAAGCAGTTGCTGATACACTGGATTTCTTATGTACTGCAAAAACCTTCGCTTTTATTTATTTATTTATTTATTTATTTATTTATTTATTTATTTATTTTTTTTGAGACAGGGCTTCTCTGTGTAGTTTTGGTGCCTGTCCTGGATCTTGCTCTGCAGATCAGGCTGGCCTTGAACTCACAGAGATCTGCCCGGCTCTGCCTCCCACGTGCTGGGATTAAAGGCATGTGCCACCACCGCCTGGCTGGATTTTATTTTTTGAGCATTATTTTTTTTAATTTGAATTTGAATAATTTTTTTTTTAATTTTATTGGAGGGGTGTATTTTACTACATGTATATCTGTGTACAAATGAGTCCTTGGGGCATACAGAGACCAAAAGTAGACATCAGGTAGGTCCTTGGAACTGGAGTTACAGATGGTAGTGAGCTGCCATGTGGGTGCTGGGAATTGAACCTGGGTCCTCTAGAAGAGCAGCCAGTACTCTTAACCATGGTGCTGGGAATTGAACCTGGGCAGCCAGTGCTCTTAACTGCTAAGCCATCTCTCCAGTACCAAGACCTTGATTTTTAAATACCTTGTAAAAATAAGCAATCGGTAAACTTTAGTCCAAACTAGAATCCACCGGAGTGTTCACACACAATCAAATGAATGTTACCATATGTTCTCAGTATTCTACATATCAATAGATGTGAACTACACACAGCCACACCAAGTGTACACACACCTCATAAATAATGTGGGGCAGACTGTACATACAATCCCCAAACAGTGCACAGTCACAGCGGTGCTGAAGTCCAGAAAGCCAGTCTGCAGCACACACAGGAGGAGTCACGGAGGACGCCACCTACCAATCCTCTGTGCAAGAGCAGGTGCCCGCTTCCACCGCTGCGCTCGGCTCAGGAGGAAAGCAACTGCTCTGCTTAGGATTCTCTACTTTTGTACAATGTCAGACTCAGATCCACTTTATAGGTAAATTACATGTTCACAAATGTCAAGACAACAGAATGTACTGTTTTCTGTCTTGAATCCTGCTTTTCCGAGTATAACTCTGCCGTAAGTATATCCTTGTGTCGTTTTATGTCTCATGATTACCAATACTTTTGCATATTATAGAAGACATTTTTAACATCAGGAAATATAATTTATATGTAAATACTGGATTATTTGTTTATTCACTGATATATAATGTTTTAACATAAAACCAGTTAAAACTAACGATACCCTTTTTTCCTGTCATTGGAAGCTTTACTTAAGAATGTACTAAGTTCTACATTTACAAAATGCTGTAGGTAGACAGAAGTCAGGTGGACAGGGGATCTGGGTGGGTGTGCAGAATGTGTGTCCTGGTCCAGGGCTAGAGTGTGGGGTAGACCTGGCTGGGGGAAAGGTTGGATGTGTGTCCTGGTCCAAGGCTGGAGTGTGGGGTAGACCTGGATGGGGAAAAGTTGGAAGTTTGTCCTGGTCCAAGGCTGGAGTGTTGGGTAGACATGGATGGGGAAAATGTTGGATGTGTGTCTTGGTCCAAGGCTGGAGTGTGTGGGGCAGACCTGGCTGGAGAAAAGGTTGGACTGGCATGAGAGGGAACTATGGGTCTAAGCAGGTAGAGTAGGCTCTGGAAAAGTCCTAGAAGTTGATTGCAAAGCAAGCAATGGATGGTCAGACTAGGCCAGGGAACTAGATGTGGGACCCAGGCTAGATCAAGCAGGCTGAGGAGGGCACACTGAGGGGAGGGTCAGGCAAACTCACCAGGGTAGACCCTGGAAAAGGATAGGAAAGGTAACTTTTTAATAACTTTCCATGTCAGCCTGATAACTTACGCTACCAACACCATAAGCATCATTAATCTAACATGCTAACAATGACAGGAGGCAAGCTCTCCAAAGGCAATGTAAGTCTGTACATTATTTGTCCTCAAGTAAGAGACTGCTACATTTTTTAGAGCTATGAAATGGGAAAAATGATGTAAAATTCATTCCATAGACTCAGGGCTTATTAAGGGACATTTCCTTTCATTTCTAGAAAATCCACTTGATAATTCAAGCTAATTTAATGTCAACTTAGATGTCTTATTTATTTCCCATCTGAAAATGTATGTACTCTAGGAATCAGGTGCACCATTAGAAATTTACAATTATACATTCAAGTCAGTAATAAAGCTAATTAATACAAAGCTGCACTACAAAATGCATCTGCATTCTCTAACAGAAGGTATGGTTTAAAGAGTTAAATCTATGACACAAGATAGTTTATAAAAAAATGGTCAGAGATTAAAGTGAAATGTTTATAAAGCCATAAGAAAATATTTCCTTCTGGAAGAGCTCTTACCCCCCCTCTTCTATGACTAACAAGCTGTGGAAGTTTAAAACAAAGCGCCCCAGAGCTACATTCCTGAACTACATGCCTGAACTGTTTCTGCTAATCTTCCTCCCCCACAAATAATACATTTTCCTCATTCACAAAATGTGGACGGTGTTAGTAACTAGGATTGCAAAGATTAAAGGAACTCATAGGTGTTGATCTCGTAAAGCAGTGTCCGGCACTTGGTGATCCACAGCGGTTCACAGGTGCCACAACCAGCAACCACCACTAAGGTGACACCAGCAGCAACATGGTCCAGGACTGAAGTCCTGTTTCCGGTATTTAAGCTACTGACAACTTGTATCCTTACATTTTAGTCTCTGATTAAGCACTTCTTGGAAATACAGTATACATTTCAAAAGAGGAACTCATCATTTTTGTGGAAGAAGATAATCTCATCCAACCAAGTGGATAGTGAGAAAGTCCACGGGAGCAAACCCTCTCCTGGAGAGCAGCTGCCTCCTCATTCCTGGTCTCCGGGGTTGAGACTGGGTAGGCAGGACTCAACGAAGAAACATATGGAGGTACTAGAAGGGAAAGTGTGTTCCATTCATACTGGGAGAGAAGTAGTTTATATATCTGCCCTAAAGATGGTACCTAACCCAACTGCTTCAGGGACAGTTCTGAGTCACCAGCAGAGTTAGCAAACACACACAGCAGCTGGCATTCTAGCTTCCCGGTTTTGACTTATAATTTGTGCAAGTATACAGGATACTTGCAAACATTTATTTCCAGAGCTGGTCAAGAAGGATTCCCAGAGTTAGAAACTTCATTTATTTATTTATTTTTACTGTTTCTACCATACACTCATACAACACTTTTCTGTCAAAAATAAATCACTTTTCATGGGTCTCTTCAAAATTTATCTAACACTTTCAAGCATGTATTTGCCTGTAGGTAAATACATTCTCATCTTGAGAAGGTTTAGGTGTGATTGTGTGCTTCACAATGGCAACATATAATTATTTTTATAATCATCAGCTGTTTGTATTTCATATTTTTTTAGAAGCATGTCAGGCAATTGCAATCACTTGACAAAAAAAAGAATATGGTAAGCAGGAGATGCAAATTATTTTCCTCACTCATCCAATCCAGTTTATAAATACTTTATATTTTAGCTAAAACATGACTGTAAATAAATACTGAAAATCTTACAGTCTGAAAAGGCAAGTTCCAAACAGACAAAAAGAAAAAACACTTCAAAACAGAGTAATGGCTCAGCACAATGTGCATATGTGTTTTATTTATTATTACCAGAGAGTGGGAAAACTAAATGTCACCTTCAACATATGCTAAAGATGTGGCCCAGCCAAATGGCAAGAGGCCCCAGCTTACCCATTCATTATAAAGAGTTCAATAAATAAAAATTTACAATATTACTAATGCTTCTCCTTGTTTTACTCCAGTTCTTTTTATAAATACTCCAGTATTTCCAGTTTTTATCCCAACAGTTAAAAAATGAACTAAAACAAAATTAACCACTTTGACTTCTTTAAGGCACCTTAAAATAAAGTTGACTCTTAGAGCATAGTTATTAAACTTTAAGATTATATTCTGAAGGTACATGCTGCTGCAAACAGGAACAATACACTCAGTTCAAAAGATAAATGTTTAAAGAGAGAATGAGAAGGCTGTATTCTCACACAAGAGAAACAATCAAGGATCGGCAGTAAATGAAAATTAACACGTAACAGAAATTAAATTGAACAAGGTGAACACTACTGTATCATTCACCCTTACATTGAAGAAAACATTTTAATGAAAGGGTCTGTGTTTTTAAATTTTAAAATTTGAAATGATTCCAGTCTTTCAAAAAGTTACAAATTAGCACAAGTGTTCTTCATAGAATCACCCTGTGTTCTTCAGGCAGTGTGCCAGGATTAGCATCACACAGCCACCCATCAGCTCTGATGCTGTCCTGGTTACTGACCCAAAGACTTCATTTCAATGCGGTTATTCGTCCTCTGATGTATTTCTTTACTGGGGTTCCATCCAGGATCCTGCCTGGCATTGAGCTGCCAACTCTCCGTTCTTTTAGATTGGCATGGGTCCTCAGTCCTACTTTCAGAAGCACGGTACTATTTAAGATGACTCAGAACCCTGAGTTCACTAGTTCTGCCAAGAATACCACATGAGTGCCATTTTTCTGGTGCCTTCCTGTTAGAAAAGTGCCCGGCATCCAAGTGTGTCACAGCCATTCTGACATGTGGTGGATACCTGCTTCCTCCAACTGTCAGGGTTATGTCTCCTTTGTAATCACTATCATCTTACCCAAGGTCTCAGTTTCCCTCACCAACTATACACAGTCTAAAACATTAAGTGGGTGAGTCTAGTAATAAACAACCCATATGTTTGTTGTTGTTTCTGTTATTTTGAGACAAGGTCTCATGGTGCAGCCTTTGCCGTGCTGAAACTCTATGCAGACTTGGTTGCCCTCATCTTCAAAGCGATCCACCTGCCTTTGCCTCCCAAGTGCTGGGCCTGATGGTATGTGTCACTGTGCCTGATGCAATTTATACGTTGAAAGTGCATGCTGTTCTGAGTAGCACAGTTAACTCTCACACCTTCGTGCTTTATCCCACAGGGACAAGACTCACCCCTCTAGGCCTGCAGTCATGACCATTAACCACTTAAGTTTTGCCATGTTCAGATTACTGTGGTGGAACTGTACTGTGATAGTGACCCTATCACTACGTTACGATGCCTGTGTTAGTCACCTTAACTATTATCACATGGGTACTGTAGCAACCCACCTTCTCATAAGAAAAAAGATGAGGACAGCTCAAGATGTTTGAGAGACTCTCCAAAACGTACTAAGTATATTGTTATAATGTTATTATTAGTTATTGTTCATCTCTTTACTGTGCCTAACTTATAAATTAAGCTTCAACACAGGTATATAAAGATAGTGGGAAAAATACATAAGCCAGGTGTGGTAGGTTATACCCATAAATCCAGCACTCAAAAGGGTAAGGAGACTGCTCTGAGTTCAAGGCCAACCCAGAATAGAGAGTGAGACCATGTCTCAATGAAACAAACCAGTTAAGCAGCCATGATCTCTATAAGATTCCTACCCATGATTTTAGACACGTTTCTGAAATATCCACTATGGGCAGGGAAGACTACTGTCAGATGGACATGTCAGTGACAGGCGTTGTGACTAAGTAACTATCCTGTTTAAGCATACTGCTGTCCATTATTAAATGATTCCTGTCTGAAACAATTATTGCTATGGTATTTCCCTATTAGTAACTTCCTTTTCCCACCATTCTTCCTACATTTATTAATTGAAATTCTACAGCAAGATGGAGATTTTTCTTCTATTTATCTACGTACAATATTGATGTATTTCTTTTTATTCTACTGCTTTTACATTTCTAGTACTGTCCAAAGGTGTCCCTGACATGGCTATCGAGACTCCTTAGTGGTAACTCCTTGGCCCAGCTTTTGGTGGGTGGATGCATGTATGCTTATTTCACATGCGTACTGGGCTGTATGACTGAATCATACCCTCAACCTCCTGGGTTCTTTTGACAAGCTCCCATCTTTTGAACATCTTATTCCTCTCTTGCACTTCTATGCCATGCTTTCTCTGCCTGTCCTGGGATCAGATATGTCCATAAGCTTGTGATGTGTGACAGGAAGAAACCAAGATGTGGGCACAGAAGCCCTCACAGCTGCTGTTTTCATTTGCTCCTGTATCCTCTCACAAGTAGATCTATATAATGAACACACACATATAGTCTACCTAGCATCCAATTCATTCATAGAGATATCTATCTCCAGTTCCAATCCAATCTGAAGGCCGCTGTAGCCTAACACTTTCTCATCTTTTTCTGATATAAAAACTTAATTTTAATAACCATAATGTACTTATTGATTCAGTTTTAGTATATAAAGTTTTACAACTATTAGCTCACAGGCCAGACTCCACAGTGCTTCTAATGATCCTTGCAGACTGCATCTGATCCTAAGTGCACAAACTACATGCTCATCCATCCAACCCTGAAGTATATCAGGAAACATCACTTCCGTTCTCTCCCATCTGGGTGGTACAGGGCAATGTTAAGAAGAAATGCGGCATCACTTCTTCTCAGTTACCAAGGCCTGTCCAGGGATCTCCAAGCAGCCCTCAAACGCTTGCTTTTCTCTGCAACCACCACTTCTTCCAGCTAAACCACTGTCCACACATTCACTTCTGCTCCCCAACTGAGTGAGGCTCAAGCTGCTTCTATGGCTTTTAAACACACAAATCTAACTGCTTTGTCTTCATTCTTTTCTCTCTGTGTTTCAGACAAGAATTTCAAAACTCCACGTAACTTTAAACACACCACATGCTCTGACTTCCCCCGGCTGTCCATCTTCTGCTCCTGCAGTACTGCCCTCCCAGTTTCCCCAACCCATCTGTACAGTCCTCTTCTGAGCTCTCCTTCATACTCCAAGTCCCATGTACTGTGTTCGCACTGTCCTAAAGGGGCACTACCAACCCAGGCCCACTAACTTATAAACTATTGAAATCTCACATAAGTACGTGCTGTGGGATGTTCTGTATGGCAAATGTGTTGCTAATTAGTCAATAAATAAAACACTGATTGGCCATTGGCTAGGCAGGAAGTGTAGGCGGGACAAGGAGGAGAATAAAGCTGGGAAGTGGAAGGCTGAGTCAGAGAGACACTGCCAGCCGCCACGATGAGAAACAGCATGTGAAGATGCCGGTAAGCCATGAGCCACGTGGCAAGGTATAGATATATGGAAATGGATTAATTTAAGCTGTAAGAACAGTTAGCAAGAAGCCTGCCACGGCCATACAGTTTGTAAGCAATATAAGTCTCTGTGTTTACTTGGTCGGGTCTGAGGGGCTGTGGGACTGGCAGGTGAGAGAGATTTGTCCTGACTGTGGGCCAGGCAGGAAAACTTTAGCTACAAGTACCTCCTTGGCAAAGCTGTCCCTGAACCGCCAATCTGGGGCAGCCTCCCAGTTGTGGTCATCCCAAAGCACTTGGCAATTCTCTCTGGTGATCTGTGCTGAACACATTTATAATTATTTCAAAATCAGTCTTCCTAGCCAAATTATACTCTACAAGGACAAGGACTTTGTATTTTATACTGTTATAGACCCCAGTCCCAATAGAGAAAGCATGTTACAAGAACAGAGTTCAATTAATATTGAATAAACACCTTAAAAAATCAACTACAATAATGCAGAAAAAAATTAGTCAGGCATGATGGTACAAACCTGTAATCTGAAGACCCGGGAGTTGACAGGGCAAACGGGAGTTCAATGTCAGCCTACAACTCAAAAATCTAAGCACTGAGGATGCCACTTAGTGGCAGGGGACTTGCCTCACATGGACAAGGCCCTTTTTAAATCCTGAGTGTGTGTTTATGCGTGATCTGGCTGTCTGTCCCTACATACACATACACACAGGGGGTGGGGGGAAGAATAACCACTAATTCATATTTGTAGAAAATAACTACTAGTTTATACAATTGCTGTTCTACTTTGCTTCTGTTCCTATGATCAACACTAGAACCAAGGAGCAGCAGCAGCAGGAACCCAGAGGCTAAAACTGAAGCAGAAGAGGAAAGGCACCTGCTGGCTTGCTCAGCTTGCTTTCTTCTGCGAAGCAGGACTACCTGCCCAGGGCGCACAGCCAACCCTGGGCCCTCTTCCATCAATCATTAATCAAGAAAATGCCCCACAGAGATGCTCACAGACCAACAGGATGGAGGAGCTCCCTCAGTTGAGGGTCCCTTTTCCTCCATGGCTCTAGTTTATGTCAAATTGACAAGAACTAGTCAGCTCAGCACATATACATTCAAAACCAAAATAATTCTTCAAAAATTATAATCCATGGAGTTATTATACACTGTGGAGCTAGTTTTCTTCTTATGATTTTTGGTTGATTCCATTTTTAGTAAAAACCAGGCTCTTTAGACACATACATATCATTTTCTTGTCATAGTACATTTTATCTGCTGATTCACCAGTGGGCTGGCCCAAATGTTGGCACACATAAACATTAATTTTCTTGTGTGTATGTGTGTACAGAGTGTGTGTGTGTGTGTGTGTGTGTGCATACTGGGTGTCTTCCTTGATCACTCTCCACTTCATTCACTGAGTTAGGGTCTCTTTTCGAACCTAAAGCTTGCTGGTTGCAGCAGCCCAGCTGGCCAGCTTGTCCTGAGGAACCCTGTTTGCCTCCTGAGTGCTGGGATTAAAGGCATGTGGCACTATGCATCATACTTAATCAGTAATTTTTAATACAAGCATTTATGATTTTAGAGTACTGTTGCTTCTATTTGTGTCAATGGGACTGCATAAAAGGTTTTCTGAGTACTTACAGTGCTTATATCATGTTCCTCTCAGTGGACATTCACATACATGCTTCTTAGAGCAATGAGAAATCGTTTTTATATAACTCCTTGCATCCAAGACTTGTGAATGCAGAACCATGTTTGTGCTAACAGCTTTTAACACTCCAAAGAATGACGGTTTGTATTAGCCTGCTAATCCAAGAAATGGTATTGTAGATTTTACTTCAGATATCTACCTTTAAACACCAATTTCCATGACTTAGTTGAAATAAGTATCTGTCTTAACATCTATATAAAGAAAGAAAGAAATCACAGTAGGGTACTGAAGGCCAGCATCAACTGCCTACCCTCCCTTTTAACATCCTTACCTGCAGTAGCATTGACATTTCTCCCATCTGAATTGACATGGGTAAGAAAGTTCTTTCTTCAAACTACAAGGATTCACCAAAGACTCCAGGAAGTATATTTAAAACCATAAAATGATGCACAGTGCAAGCAGCAAAAGACATTAAAGATGACAGATCAGCCAAATAATCACAAAACAATTCCTTGACTCCACCCCCATGCCCCTGTGTGTGTGTGTGTGTGTGTGTGTGTGTGTGTGTGTGTGTCCAACATGCTTTTGTGGTTGTTGGTTCTTATTTCTGAATGAGTCTCAGACTCCTGATCATCCATGCTCAGCTGGGAGTCCAGAGGAATCCACCACGCAAGTCCATCCCCCATGCTTGTTATGTTGTAAGTTTAATTAATGGCGTTTGCATTAGCTTATTCATGAAAGGAAGAGGGATTAGTAAGCAGGCATGCTCTACCTCACCAGGTACTACCCTTCACCAACTATGGGTCCTTAATCTTAAACCTTCAGAACTGTGTACTACATGGACTTCTAGTTCTTTATGAATTCATAGTGTGCTATTCAATGACAGCAGTAGAAAATGGAATAATATGTATATTGTGTTTAAGAATGGTACTCTTTCATTCACCATGTGTGGTGTGTGTGTGTGTGTGTGTGTGTGTGTGTGTGTGTGCGCACATGCAATATGTTCATGTGCATATGAGTATAGGTGAATGTGCATGTGTGTGTAAAGGCCAGAGTTCAACTTCGGTTGTTGTCAGGAACCATGCACCTTGTTTAGGAGACAAGGTCTCTCTGGGACCTGAATCACAGAGTAGTCTTGGAAGACTGGCAAGAAAGCCCTAAGGATCTGTCAGATAGGTGCTGGGATTGAACTCAGGTTCTTGTGTGTACGGCAAGCTCCTCATCAACTTAGTTATCTTTCTAGCCTTTCTCATTCATGTGCAGATTTAATGTGACATTTGCTACAGTTTTTGATGCCCCAAGACTAATTTTCCTTAAATTTGCATGCAATAATGACTTACTGCACCATTAAGATCTGTATGAACAGACAAAGAAAAAGTGAAAATTACCTGAATTTTAAATGGAAAAGACAGCTAATCTGGATAATTCACATTTCAGTAGACACTCTCCCGGCTTGAATCACATAGAAAATTGCATCTTTCCAAAGCCTGTGGCTAAATGTGCTCCTGACCAGAAAAAAACATCACCTTAGCACAAAGAATAGTGTAGTTGTTTCTGACCTCCAATGAACGCCCAAACAAGCTAATATAGCTCTATGAATGCCTGTGTCATTTTGTTCACATGTGGATTAAAAATGTACCTAATGATGCCAAAGTCATTCTACATGATTTATAGGAGTCTTTGGAGCTATGGTTATGATTTTTTTCATTTAGTATATCTTTGTAGCTGGTAGCTGGACAGTTTCTCTGATCCCACCTACCCCTGAGGTCCCTCAGCTGCTTATTAAAAAAAAATCATTCAGAGGC
Source organism: Peromyscus eremicus (assembly GCF_949786415.1). Lineage (NCBI taxonomy): Eukaryota > Metazoa > Chordata > Mammalia > Rodentia > Cricetidae > Peromyscus > Peromyscus eremicus. The sequence continues at coordinate 102,030,243 of NC_081425.1, read as the reverse complement.
TTAATATTATTTACAAACTGTATGGCCTAGAGTAAGCTTCTTGCTAGCTAGCTATTATAGTTTAACTCAACCTATAACTAATAATCTATGTATCGCCATGTGTTCTGTAGCTTTACCTGCATCCCATTACATGTTGTTCCTAGGATGGCAGGCTGGCATCTCCTCATTCCACCTTTCTCTTTCCTGTCTCTCTCCTTGGATTTCCCGCCTTCCTCTAAGCTACCTGGCCATAGGCCAAAGCAGCTTATTTATTAACCAATGGGACCAACATATATTCACAGCACATAGAAAAATACCCTCCAGCATATCTTATTTATTTATTTATTTATTTTGGTCATTAAGAAAGCATGAAGCCAGGCGGTGGTGGTGCATCCCTTTAATCCCAGCACTCAGGAGGCAGATCTCTGTGAGTTTGAGGCCAGCCTGGTCTATAGAGCAAGATCCAGGACAGGCACCAAAACTACACAGAGAAACCCTGTTTCAAAAAACCAAAAAAAAAACAAAACAAAAGAAAAAAAAGCATGAAATGTAGACACTCTGCTTTTGTGCACACTGGCATCTATGAGTGTGTACCACCATGGCTTGAAAAGATGTTTACACACCAGTAGTCACATTACTAAGTGATGAAGAGGGCTCAGAAACACAGACAAAAACAGTGATTTAATGACAACCTTCCCAAAATCTCAAAAGCCAATAAAAATATTCATGCTAAGAGTACTAGTAAGCTTTACTAAAATAACGAATAAACTAGCATGGTGGCTCAGGCCCATAATCTGAGCATTCGGGAAGCTGAGACTGGAAGATCTTTATAAACTGAAGGCTTAACCTGGTCTATTCTATATCATTACCCTGCAAAGAAAAACATTTAAGTCCTTTGGGGAGAAAACGGTATGTTTTTATTACTAAATATAAGTATCTTGTCACTAGATGACAGTGGACACTCCATTCCATCCTGTCTTTGGTGAGAGCAGGAGCTGTCTCTTCGGTTTATGAGTAATCCCAACAACTTTCTCTGAGTACAGAGATGAGCAAATAATTGAACCTTTAACAAACAATGCATCTGAAAGAACATTATCTGAACTTGAATCTCAGGTCTAGTGTTTACTAACATCCTCTTTTAGGGCAGTTAACCTGTGAGGCTTGCCTTGTTCATCTGTTGAATGGAGTGATGAGTGTGTGCATCTCTTTACACACTTCTCTCACACACGGCCATTTAATACCCACAAACTGAATCTTCTGTAAACTGTGAACAACTTCCAGACTCTTACTTATGACTAGCACTATGCAGGGTCAGGAACAGTTCCAGGTAATTTTAGTATTGTCACTCACCACTCTGACTGCTGTTGTCAAAACAAATGGAACACTACCGAAGCTTCCTGGGTCTTGTTTTTTTCTCTTATAACTGAAAAATTGAGTCAAGTAGGCAAGTGCTGTGATTTAGAACCAGAAATCCTATCCAAAGTTCTCTCCTCCACACTGAGCCAAGGCATCAAAATATCTTCCACCCTAAAGCTGGTCTTGGTTAGGAAGAATGGTTCACAAAACAGCTTACAACCTTGCTCCCTTGGGCTTAAACCTTCCAAAGGGACAAACATAAACACTGCTCTCATGCTGTGGTAGCTGGGAAACACTTTAAGGGAAAAGAGGGCCCTTTCCTCAAAGTTCAAATGTTTGTCCCCACTCCCAACCAAAACAACTCAAATATAGCTTGAAAGGCTCTGGTCTCAGACTACCACCTAGAAACATCACCTTCTTTCAATGAGGGCTGAAATCATGATCCATAGGACTGGCAGAGTAAGGAGAGGGGACAAGGATGATCATTCTTCTCCTCATCTTCCTCAAAAGCCTCTGCTTCAAAGAGACTTCTTCCTTATGTAACTAAGCATGTTGCTGCATTTCCCACAGCTGACAAACACATGCATCTTCATCATTTTTTGAAAAGCGCTGAGTTGAGGAGCACTTTTTACAAGGTGTTGAGTTTCTTTAAAATTATCAAAATGATTTCAGGGATTAGTGAAACAATGTGTTCCCAGGGTAACTAAATACTCTTGTTCAAATAGAATCATGATTTGATACCCCATAACCGCAACACAAAACAAATTGTAAACAGCCGTGACTCTATGCCAGGAAGCTCAAAGCTATTGTCTTCCACAAAAGCAGCACATCCCTTTGCCTAGCTTTCTGTCACAACCTTTGTTCTTGCTTCTGCCATTTAGGTCCTGCCAATCTTTCTTTAAATAGCCATTACAGCTGGTGATCAGATGACTGTGATAGTCCCTCAATGACTTACCTTTGTCACCATTACAGATGCTTTTCCCTTTAGGCTCTAAACAACACAATACATTGGATACATGGGACATACAGCAATCTCATCAGCAGACACAATTATTCCATGATACTTCCCATGTATTAAGAATTAAATATCATTACTTCTAATCAATACTATGTATACACATACACATGGCCTTAAAGTGGAGGAAGTTGTCTAATGCAACTCCATTTATTTTATTTTATAAATCATTATTTATTTCTGTGTGTTTACATATATTTGAAGGGGCATATTGCCACAGTATGTGTGTGGAGGTCAGAAATAGACAATTTGTAGGAGTCAGTTCTGCCAGGGATTAAAATCAGGTTGTCAAGCTTGATGAAAAGGTCTTTACCCACTAGACCACTCTGCTTGCCTTCAATTTCATCTTTTAAGAAATTTGTTTAAATTTTAGCCAAAAAGTTGGGCATAATGGTGCACACCTGTAGTCTTAACATTTGGTAGGCTAAGGCAGGAGAACTGCCAGAAGTCTGACTCAGAACTTGCTGTGATTTACTTTGAAAATCCAAAGTACCAAGCTGGGATTCATGGATAGAAACAGATAAAGCATAAAACCACCACCACCAACAACAAAGCAAAGTGGCTCTATTAGTGTTAGAAAAAGTCTTTAAAATCAAGGAAAGTGTTGAAGGCAAATGGGGAACTTCATACTGACAGAAGGTTCTCGGCATCAGGAAGATGTCACAGCATCCTACATAAGTATTCACTAAAACCGAGAAGAGAAACAGACAAATCCAGAAGTGTGGTTTGGAACTTCCACTGGCAACTGACTCTGAAAGCGCTGACAGAAACTCAAGAAGGCAAATGACCAAGCATCCAAACAGCAGGACATAACTAACTACATGTTCAGAACATTCTTCCAGTAATTACGCTTTTTAAGAGTGCCAGTCACCAAAACAGTCTATACCTGTGTCATAAAGAAAATTTCAAAAACCCAAGTCAATTAAAATCATAGCGTCTTTTCCATTATAACAGAATCAAAGTACAGATTGCTAGACACCCAATGGGAAAATCTTCAAACAAAATATAATGAATAATACACGTGCCAAAGAAGTAATGACAAAGTGAATGAAGAAAAATATAGAACTGGGTGAAAATAAAAATGCACATACTAAACTGTGTGAGGTGGAGCATAACTCCTGAGTCATATGTGAGCTGTACATAGTGACTTCTGAACTTACAGTGGAGTGAGGTGGGTTGCTAGATACTGAAGAAACCTGATTCACATACACCACAAGCAAAACCCAACACTGTCAATGATGTCATTGTGGTTATCCCTATCACTGAATAGGATCTGAGCAAATGGTAGTAACTGTGCTCTGTCTTCCAAAAGCCCAGTCTAAACAAATATGTTGGATTAAAAACCATTGAGTTGGGTATGATTATTCCAGCTCTTTCGAGGAAGAGACAGGCTGATCTCTGTGAGTTCCAGGCACAATGGCCACATCATGAACTCACTCCCTCCCTCTCTCTCTCTCTCTCTCTCTCTCTCTCTCTCTCTCTCTCTCTCTCTCTCTCTCTCTCTCTCTCACACACACACACACACACACACACACACACATACACTCGCACACACAGAGGCATGAACCATTTGAAAGGTATTCTGCAGATACCTAAGCTGTCTCCCCAAATGGTCACTGTCAGTCAAGGAAAGCTTAAGCATACAGAAGAGTCTCAGAAGAGACACAATAGCACAATATGAACTGGTGTCCTGACTGACACCGGGGCAGGAAAAGAACCCGAGGCTAAAACTTATTTTAAACATAAAGTAAAAGCTTTACATTATTGGGTTTGGTAATGATGTCCAATGCAGAAAATACCAGATGTTACAGAATCCAAAAGGGGCAGTTAGAAATAACTCAGTGGTGTAACAATGTCATTCAAACCTTTCTCCGTGTTATTAAATCCTTTCTTACCTATTATTCTTATTGAGGAATAATAAATATCTCTTTAGGTGAAACAAAGTAGCCTCAAATGTGTGCTCTGAGCCAAGGACTCTAAATTTGGTCTTGTTCTAGAAGCAATTATGTAAACACAAAGAACTGTAGGGCTCCAAGTATTTTTCCTAACTCATTTATTCCAGAATTAATCTGCATCCAAAGCCAGTGTATAAACTGCTGGACAGTAAAGAGGGTACCTGGACTCCATCCTTCTCCAGAGTAAGGTCCTCTACCCTGTTTACACTAAGGTAACCCATAAGCTCTCCTTCCTTGTAAGCATGCCCTACTCAACATCTAATGCAGACAGACTCCAGCTCAATGACCACTTTTGTATTCCTCATGAGTCAAAGGTTTGTTTTCTGTCTGTCTTCTGTTGGAGCTTTCATCTTTTGAGATAGGGCCTTACTGTGTAGCCCAGGTTGGCCTGGGATTCTCTATATGCCCAAGACTGGTCTTGAATTCATGGTCTCCTCCTGCCTCGGCCTCCAGTGTGCTGGAATTAAGGCATGTGCCACCATCCAGTTTATGTCTGTTTTAAAAACCATCATTGGGATAAATGTATCCCAACCAGCAATGTAAAATGTAGCAAGCTTTCTTGTTGGACTATCTTTGAACTGCCAGCCTGTAAATAATGACCTGGAGACTTATTATTAATTATGAAAGTTTGGTCTTAGCTTAGGCTTTTTTTCCCAACTAGCCTTTTAACTTAATTATCCCTGCCCGTCCCCCTCCTTTTAAAAAAAAAAAAATCTATGTTCTGCCACATGGCTCTGCTACCTCTTCTTAGTATGGGTTCAACTTGCTCTAAGTTGGCTGGCAAAATTGCACACTTAGATGCCTCCTTCCAGTTTCTCTCTGTCTCTGTCTCTGTCTCTGTCTGTCTCTCTGTCTCTCTCTCTCTCCCCCCAGAAGTCCCACTTATTCTCTCCTGCCTAGCTACTGGCCATTTAGTTCTTTATTAAACCAATCAGAAGGTGCTTATGCAGAGACACATCATTACAGTGTAAACATACCTTCTGCAACAGCAGAATATACTTACTTTTGATGATTCTTAATTTCTCAGTGTTAATTTTCACTCAAGAGCTTTCCAAGTTCTACCTCACAAACCCTAGAGATGAAGGCATCAGCTCAGCTCATAAATACATATTCACTGACCAAATCTGTGTGTGTGTTTGTTTACAGATACTTTAGCTTGTAAAATCACCAGGATTTGAGCATTTGAGGTCATTTCCATTCTGGATAAGCAGGAGAATGGTTGGCAGTCACAGTTACTGCATTAGAATTTATGGAGTAGTGCCATTGGCGCGTGCATGTTTAAGTTAAGTTTATACAGAATTAAGATTAAGATCAGTTCCTATGCTGTAAGCCACTACTTAAGGCAGAACCTGGGTGATTTGTAATAACGTACATTTCTAAGTGGGGAATCTCTCCATCTTCTGAGAATGGCAGCAGTTTGAGAATACTAAAATACATTAAGAGGAGGACAGATTTCATCAACATCACAGCGAAGGTCATGGGGGATTTCCTGGGAAAGTCCCCGTGAACAAAGGACTATGTGAGACAAGGCTCTCTGTAGACAACTGGGAGCGACATAGTTAGCCATGACGAAAAACATCCTGGCAGGAGAGGGGTGAGTGCCTCTGACATTTACACATAGGCATGGCTGGATGGTGAGCAGAGCTGTTTAAGCTACGGGCTGCAATCAACTGCTGTGTGACTAGCTTGCATAGCAGTGGAAACACCAATGCACAGACTCGCCAGTCCCTCGGCAAGGATTTTTTGAATCCTTGCATTATTCACACAGAGCAGTCTGCCATAATACCTGCCCTGTTGCACAGCACACCAATTTTCTGCTGAGGAATGAGCCTTGTCACTGTGATAAAATGCAGTCTTAGCTTTACTGCTAATTGCCTTTGGCAAATTCAAGGCAAAAGGAAAACAACAGACAGCTGCATACCAGCCCCTGCTACGATGCACTTTAGAGACGAGCCTTGCTTACATCACAAGCTCCAGGACCACCTGTCTACTAGGTCTGACCTTTCAATAAAACACTGAACTTTTTACTTTAAGCTGTATGTAGTGTTCCTTATTATCAGATAAAACATTCCCATAGTACGCCTGGGGTGATGCCTCAGTTAGTAAGGAACCTATCATGAGATCACGAGGACCCGAGTTTGGATTCCCAGTACCCACGTAAAAGCTGGGCACAATGGCATGCATCTGCAACCCCAGTTTTGGAGCTGGAGTTGGGGAGCAGAGGCAAGAAGCTCTCTAGAGCTCATTGGCCAGTCTAGTCGAATCAGTGAGCTCCAGGTTCAATGAGAAAATTTGCTCCAAAAAATAACGTGGAAAGTCTCAAGGAAGACATCCAATCTAGACCTCTGGCCTCTCGTACATGCCTTGCATATACACATACATACCTTTGCATGTGCATGCTTGTACACACACACACACACACACACACACACACACACACACACATCTGTATGAGTTATTACCTTAAAATTTCATATCAGTAAGCACTAAAAAATCCCCCAAAAGTCAGCCGGACACATTCTTAAAATAAACTTAAGATTCCTGTCTTCAATGTCCCAGTGACGCAGCAATTAAGAACAACTGTTGGGCCGGGGCAGTGGTGGAACTCTGAGAGCGGGCCTGGGGGAGGACAGTTAAGTCAGCAGCTCACCGGAGGAGATGTTGAGGCCCTGTCCCCTTCTCTTTTCCGGGCTTTGCTTCCCAGCTACCTTGAAGTGAGCAGGTTGCTATGCTATGTGTTCCCATCCAACAGAGCTGCAACTGATCCTGGACTTGAACCTCAGGAACTGTGAGGCCAAACAACATGGTCTCTTCTTTAGCTGATTATCTTAGGTGTGGTATTGTAAGAGACGGAGAGCTGACTGAAACAGAGACCATCATCTACTCCAGCAAACATGAGCAGGTGATGGAGGAACTTCAGTGTGAATACACTCTCCAATTTAACCATGGAATGCACAGAAGGACTGCTGACTGAGGGTACCACATTTGAGCGCAGTGACAGGGTCTAATTTATACAGACTCAAAGGCACAGGTATACAGGATTTCTGAGAATTACTTAATCTTTCTTTTCACAAATCAGGAAATCTAGCTGTCAAGATATTGGCATATCTTGGTTTTATTTGTCATATTATCCAGAAATGTTACATGTATTTTCATATTAGGCCACATAAAAGAAAATACTTGTTTTCTTCTTCATCTGTATTATGACGATTGTTCTGTTTGAGGTAATACGTGAACCAATTCTTACACAGAGAAGTTTTAAAAATCCACAATTACATTTCATGGAACCAACCAAAAGCTTGATCTTCACACATTCCTAAATCTCACCAATCTCCCAAAGAAAATCCCCACCTCCACAGGACCCTAAGCCCTCACCAGTGCTCCACCTCCACACATCCCTAAGCCCACACCAGGGCTCCACCTCCACACATCCCTAAGCCCACACCAGTGCTCCACCTCCACACATCCCTAAGGCTCACACCAGTGCTCCACCTCCACACATCCCTAAGGCTCACACCAGTGCTCCACCTCCACACATCCCTAAGCCCACACTAGTGCTCCACCTCCACACATCCCTAAGATGCATACCAGTGCTCCACCTCCACACATCCCTAAGATGCATACCAGTGTTCCACCTCCACACATCCCTAAGCCCACACCAGTGCTCCACCTCCACACATCCCTAAGCCCACACCAGGGCTCCACCTCCACACATCCCTAAGATGCATACCAGTGCTCCACCTCCACACATCCCTAAGATGCATACCAGTGTTCCACCTCCACACATCCCTAAGGCTCACACCAGTGCTCCACCTCCACATGTCCCCAAGCCATACACCAGTGCTCCACCTCCATACAGCCCTAAGGCTCACACCAGTGCTCCACCTCCACACAGCCCTAAGGCTCACACCAGTGCTCCACCTCCACACAGCCCTAAGGCTCACACCAGTGCTCCACCTCCACACATCCCTAAGCCCACACCAGTGCTCCACCTCCACATGTCCTCAAGCAGCACACCAGTGCTCCACCTCCACACAGCCCTAAGCCCACACCAGTGCTCCACCTCCACACAGCCCTAAGCCCACACCAGTGCTCCACCTCCACACAGCCCTAAGCCCACACCAGTGCTCCACCTCCACACAGCCCTAAGCCCACACCAGTGCTCCACCTCCACATGTCCTCAAGCAGCACACCAGTGCTATCTACCCCTTTTCAATGCCTTTGGCTGGAAAATGGCTCTATTAGTTTTCAGACATGGTTGTATCTTCCCCAGGGGTGACCACAGAGCCAATGGCAGAGTTTTCAACTGAACTTTACAAATCCTCACACTCTGCCAAAACTGCTTGGATTATCACTGGCTTTTTGTCCCTACATCAGGGCTGTGATGCTAACTTTTGCACCACACATCCCTTCTTCCTATCTGAAACTTGTCTAATGATTCTATAAAGTATTTGTTGGCCCAGAATTCAATATTGGTTGTTTTATGGTATCCATGGACAAGAGAGACCCTGAGCACCTCACTGGGCTGTTGCTTAGTGAGAAAAGGAAAGACTGCAAGAGATACATTTGTCTGAAAGGGCAGAAATGGGCCCCGAGTGACAGCCGGCCAGCAGTTTCTGTGGACAAACCCAGCGGTAAAGACATTAGCCTCTTGTCTGCACTGCTTTCTCCAAGAACCTCTCCAAGTTAAGAAGCACCCGAGTTTCTACTGACAAAATGGAACAGCTGAGGTTGGAGTAAATGGAGAATATAATCACATTCAGGGTGGTCGATCACACTTTATCTACCAATAAAGACTTGTGGGAAATCTCTAAAGCCAAACTGCATACAACTTCAGACATTTTAAAGAAGATATTTGAAATTAAGCAGAAACTTTCTCTCAATTAATATTCAAAATTCCTACAAAAGTGGGCAAGTTAGAAAAAGTAAGAAACAAACACATCTTAAAATTTTCTCTTTTCAACTTTTAAGACTAAAAAACTCAGTAACTACCCAAAAGCTCCCCCTAGAAATCTAGGTGCAGTAGAGGCAGGGCATAGAGATGCTGGAGAATTAATGTTCCCCTGCTCCGTCTTCCTAAAGATTATACTTTATTTTTAAAAATGTGAGATGAGTGATCAAATCATTTGACTGGGAGTTTCCATCTGTGAAACAGCAACTCCTTCTTACCCGGATGCAAGTTGACATTTGTGTTGAGTTTCTCACCTGATCATCTCTTACCATCTCATAGACTAAACTTCTCCTCCTTCTAAATTTCCATAATGCTTACTTGAAAAGTCTGCTGCTAGACGGAAGTGGATACCGAGACCCACAGACAGACATTAGGCAGAAAGAAAATCTAAGCTGAGGTCTCCCCCTGGTCCCTCCCCTCGGAGCATAGGGAATCCCACAGAAGAGGGGGAGGAAAAGCTATAAGAGTCAGAGGGGATGGAGGACCCCAGGAGAACATGGCCCACTGAGTCAACTAAGCAGGGCACTTCTGGGCTCAATGACATAGGGGAGCTAGAAACATATTTCTCAATTGGTACACTCATTAGAACAGCTTTCTGGTCTTACATGTGGGAAATGGACAATCCACTCCAGATGCTTTGGTACATATTCAGACTCCTTTGCACAAAGTAAATTTACAGATCTGGATTTAAAAATCAGAAACCTTGATCCCCACCCACCCCAAACTATCCAAGAAAAGGATGATGAAGGAAACCATTTCAGTTGTCCCATTAAACCATACTCTAATATTCTCCATGACTCGGGGACAAAGGGCTCGAAACCATTCCAACTCTAATGGGAAATGCTCATGACAACATCTCTGGAGAAACAGCCTCTGAAGGTACTGTATGTGATGATTAGTGATTGGGACGGTCTTTTCCCAGCTGAGCAGCAAATTGAAAGAGTACACAAAGTGAATAATTTCATTTTTCATATTATTTTTCAAAAGTATCTACTACATGAAATACATATTTTTTATTAAATCCAAATTCTGACACTATCACCCCCCCCCTAAATAAATAAATGTTAGTTTTACTGTGAGTTCTTGGGTTTTTTTAGGGGGGTGTTTGTTTGTTTCTCCTCACCCTTTAGTGAGTAATAAGGCTTGAACCTAGTGCCTGGGTAGTACTGGGGACTGAGCCCAAGACCTCATGCATGCGAGGCAAACACTTCAGCGCTGAGCCACATCGTCAAACTTCAGTTCTTAAGAGTGTAAGTGATGCAATAACTATTGTGGTGATCAAACTCCTGTGGGCCTAGACAACTCAAGTCCACTGCTGTTTTCCTGATGATGGTGAGGCACTCTGTCTCCCATTAACTCTGAGCTTGCAAATCCAGTTTTTATCAGGACTGGTCCTCGTTGGGAGCAATTCATGTTGTTAAACTATTTCTGGCTTCATTTCTGCTCCAGTGAGGTTTGTTGCATGGACATAAAAACCACAGTCTTAACCATGTGTGTCCAATTCTATTATTCATTATGTAACACACAATTCAACGAAACGCAAATGCACAAAATTATAGTCAGAATACACACAGGTCTTCATTCTTTGTAATTCTTATTTCCTAAAGAAAAATGTAGGGGGGAACAAATATTGGAAACCTGAGGAACATTTCATATTCTTCTTTCTTACAGCGCTGATTTGGAAAATTCTACATGAATCCTTATCTGTGGCACATTGAGGCAGAAATAAAGAGGACGCAGAGAGTAATTTTTATTCTTAATTTTCTTCACACCTAAAATTTAAGGAAGTGTGTAACATGTAAGGAGACTGAAGGATGTGAACCTCATTCCTAATCTACTCTCTGATCTTGCAGCTACTACACAGCGGCCTGTGTAGAAGTGGTGGCTGAAAGGACAGGAGCAGAGCCAGGAAAGAAGCGGGGCAGTCAGACCCTCATCAGGCCACCCCAGACAACCCTGTCAGCTCCCTTCCTAAGGAACAGGAAGTCTGGTCCTTGGAAACCTACTGGGGCAGTCATTACTTAATTTTTAAAAAATTTAAACAATATTAAAATATGAAACATCCTTTAATAAAAACATATCAGCTTAAAAGTTTTTATACAAAGATGACAGCCCTCAAAAGTAAAATCTTATTTTTCATAAAAACCTAACTTTCATAAATAATATCCTTTATTTTTAGTAAAGTCACATACTCAACTTATGCAACAGCCCAGTGACAGTGCTCAGCTCTGGTCTCAAAAGAGACCACAAGCAATAAAGACAGAAGAGCAGTAATAAACTGACTGCCAACTCAGGAGTCCAGAACATTCACCGCAATGAAAACAACAAATATATTGTAAGTTAGTCTAAGAAAGCTTTTCCATTGCACAGCTAACTCAGAATATGGAAGGGTGTGTTGTCTAGCTAACAGTTTACAGCACCCAGCAAGGCTGGAGCATTTCTTTATCCATCCGTCTGAAAAACATTTACTCAGCTCCACTCGAGACCTCCAGGCTCACAGTCTAACCAGCATGGCAGCAAGAGAGGCAGGGCCAGGGAGAGGGCCAGGGAGAGGGCCGAGGGGCAAGGTCACCGCCACAAGACAGTCTTGGCATTTTGGTGACACCAAGCTGAAACTAGAGGGCAGAAGTTTGCTAAGGCGGGGAAACAAGAAGCAGCCTGTAGCTCCCGCTTCCCCGGGGCCAGCTTTAGAGGCTGGTCAATTCATTGCTCATAAATTCTTTTTTGAAAAAAAAAAAACAAAACAGTATTTTTCATTTCTTGGAAGAAAAAGTTCTGAACTTTGGATTTCCGATTTTGAAGTCAGGGTATCTGGCCTATAAAGCGTATAAAATATTCCACTGTCTGGAAGACAGTGGCAGCTTACACACTTCAGGCCTATATTCAGACAAGGCATACTCAGTGGACAGAACCATGTGTCAATCAAGCCAATTATTTGTTAAGACCTAATAAATCTTGACACTAGAAAATACCTGATTTGTGGATTCAAAGGACTATTAATTAAGGTGCATAAAACTTTATTTATGCTAACTATTAATAACTTAGTTTCTGTCTTACTGAACCGTAACTGTTGAGGAAAGAAATACTTATCAAAAAACAAAAAATTCTTAGGCCTCACAGCATTTAGTTAAGCCTAAAATCAAATTATCTGAAATAGATGTCAGCTTAATGCTAGACAAAACAATTACAATAAACGTTAAAGAAAACCTAGGCATGTCCCTGTGTTTCTGGATGCATGCTGCATCAATGGATTTGTAGAAATGCTGTGGTTTTGTTCTTGCCTTAGACATGTTCTTGTTTTAATTGAAAGAGTCAGCAAATTTCATGACCTTTATGGAGCCGATTACTGCATCAAAATGATACTAAATAAAACCTAAGGCTCAGACGTGTCTGACACTGGAAGAAGCATTAGCACTCAATGAACACACACAGGGAACTAATCCCCACCCTATAAATCACAGCCTCAAAGCTTTAGGAAAACCACAGAAAGACACTCTGTGATTACATCTAAAAGCAGCACTGCCTCTGGGTGAAGTACGGGAACTCTGGGACTGTTCCCCATTTCAGATTTCCCTACCTCCAGTGCTGAGCTTACATAAACCCACAAACTACAGAAGACTAACCCACATGAGCATATCCTTTAATAAGCCATGCAGACAAGCCTGCCGGCCCGCTCAGTTCAGAAACCCACAGCCCACATGGTGATGGCTGTATCAATTAAGTTACCCATGAAAGAAATGCACTGCTATTAGCTCATTATGTAAAATCCGAATTTCTAGCTAACAGAAGGCTCAGCTTTCCTGACGTGTCTTACTATTTCAAGAAAGTTTTACTGAGTGAAACTAAATATTATCACCATTCTTCTCAAAACATTAAGTCTTTCCATGCTTTACTGTGTAAGTGCAAAGAGCCATTCACTGAATTAGGAAACAATTTTGGCCTTTGTGATAATGGATCATAAAATGTTTTCAGTAGTTGAATAGGTTGGAAATTGACATGAGCATCAATGGGAATCATTCCCCCATGATTACAGTCTGAAAGACTCATGTTATCCCAGCCCTCTCCTCGTGGTGCCTTAAGAACCATCCAGGGCAGGATTGCTAGTGTGGTGACAAAGGAGCTTAAAGCTTCCTCCCTTCTGCACAGTAAGAGAATCTCTGGAGACTGATCAAAGAGTCTGCAACAACTATAAATCATTTACTCAACAGAATCTTGATGAACGGCACACGTCGATGGAAGCCAGGCAGCTCGACCCAGAGTTTTCCCCAGCCCCCTCACACTCCTGCCATAGAAGTACCATCTTCACAGGTTTATCAGTTGTCCTCACCTCTCAGATCCCTGGGGTAGGAAAGCCATTCCTGGTGGGTTCAGCAGCTGATAACATGAGCATGGTATCACTTCCCAACTTCTGTCCTAAAGGAACCTAACCCAGGCAGGAGGCAACAGCCAGGAGTGCTCCTTTGCCTTCCTACCAACCACCGCCAGCCACAGCAGGAAGGGACGGCAGGATCAGCTCCTAACACCTACGTGTACACACACTCACACATCTGCCCACAGCACAGATCTAGGTGGGACACCAGGAAAGAACAAGCCCTCACTCATGCCCAGTTCTGGCTCCACGTACAAGTCCCAAGAGAACATGCCCACGTGCTTTATAGGTTGGCAGCATCCCACTCCTTTCAGGAAGCCAGGCTTTCTCTGGATCAGACTGTGAAGCAATGTATGCCCCTCAAAGAAAACAAAGGCACAAGCAGCTACTGTTATGAGGTGAATGGTGTTACCTCAAACGCTGAGGATTTAACCCCTCTACTAAATCTGTAGCCACTTTATTTGGACATGGAATTCCTGGATGTCAGCCAGTCAAAGTTAAGGTTATCAGAGTGGGCTCTGTCTAATGACAAGAAGGAAATGTGGATACATACAGAGAGGAACACACACAAACACAAGGAGTCTATACAAATTCAGAGGCAGAGGCATAGAACACTAGAAGCCAGAAAAATTGAGGAAGACTTCTCGACAGGTTTTAATGAAACAAAGCTCTGCCCAATATTTGATTCTAGATTTTTAGCCTTCAGAATTATGATGCAGTCGGCTCCTATTGTTTCTAGTCAAACAGTTTGTGGAGATTTGTGGCAGCTACCCTAGGAAACTAACTCAACCAGGAATTAGTAGAGGCTAACAGCATTATCCCACCAACATGAAAGGGAAGCCAGGGGCAAAGAAAACCCACTTAAAGTCACAATTCCATTCACATGTCCAGACTGCACCTTCTGAGGAGTAACTAGAGCCCTTGGTAGTCAGTAGACCTTGAAATACATTATATAAAAGAAACCAGACAGACAGACAGACAGACACACACACACACACACACACACACACACACACAGGTTGTATTATTCAATTCAAACATGTCCATGGCAGACACAACTGTAAGTCAGAAGCCTAGCTCTGGGGAACTAAAAGTAGCTGAGCGCAGACTATCTTTTTAATAGGACAATTGTGTAAGTGTGTGAATATACTAAACTAATCCTATACTTTTTGAAGTATGGATAAATTACATAGTATTGGATATTTTCTTATTCTTTTGTTTAAGATTTCATAAATGATAAGGGGAAGTTATCTTAATAAGGCTAGTGAGGGAGGGGAGGAAACCCAGCAGCTATCCAGCCCACAACTTGTGTGAGACTAGACTAGAAGAACATCCCAGAGAGCAGTGGGGCCTACATCCTACAACAGCTCAAGGTGGAGATGACAGCTTAAATTTTGCCTCTTTGCACAGGGAAGATGAGAATTTCAAGGGAAATCCTGCTGGTAGAGTTACTGGTGAATCAGATGTGAGGAACTAAGAGGAAGGTTGCTTATAACAACAGCCAATACAGAACACAGTAATGCAAACCTCTGTACCTCAAACCAGTATCCGGAGTACATGACAACACATGCCCCCCTGCTCAACGTGCCAAACCTGTTTTGTCACTGAAGACTTCAGACACAGCTGCTGCCGTGACTGTGTGACAGCTGTGCTTCTCTAAGGACAGTTATTCTAGGAGCTGTCATCAATAGGCTCAGCTCACACTTTCAACTCATACAGTACAGGAGCCCCAGCCTAGGGGATGGTGCCACCCACAGTGGACAGGTCTACCCACATCCATTAACACAATCAAGATAATGGGATCCACAGCCAAACACCAGGCAGAGATCCAGGAGTCCAGTAGGAGAGAGAGAAGAGGGATTCTATGAGCAACTGCATCAGGATCATGATGGGGAAATCTGCAGAGACGACCAAACCAAACTAGTGGGAACTCATGAAAGTTGGATCAATGGCTGTGAAGCCTGCATGGGACTGGACTAGGCCCTCTGCATAAGTGAGAAAGTTGTGCAGCTTGATCTGTTTGGGGGGGCCCTGGCGGTAGGATTAGAACCCATCCCTGGTGCATGAGGGGGCTTTTTGGAGCCCACTAACTATGATAGGACACCTCCTGCAGCCTTAAGGCAGGGGGAAGGGCTTGGACTTGCCTCTACTGGATGTGCCTCCCCATGGGAGGCCTTGCCCTTCATGTGGGGGATGGGTTTGGGGGGGAGGCTGGGGAGGCAGGAGGAGGGAAGAGGGAGATCTTTGATTGGTGTGTAAAATGAATGAAAAAAATTTCTTAATTAAAAAAAAAATTCCCCCAACAGACATGCCATGCTCATCAGCCATCTCCTAGGAGAGTCGGATCTTGTCAGGTTGCCAATGAACACTAACCATCATAATGCCTGACCTGACAAACCTAGGTTATCTACAGTCTATGATCAGGTATCAACCAAAACTGTCTACTAAAACAAGGGGAGAGAGGCTAGTTTTTAGTTATAGGGTATCCTAAGAATTCAATGTCATTACACAGAGGAGTTCAGGTTGCGCCTGTTCATGTAAAACATTATCTTCCTTTGACTGAATCCTTCTATTTTCAATGAAGAAGACTTATATTGGGGGGAAAGAAGGAAGAATGGAGGGAGGGAGGGAGGGAGGGAGGGAGGGAGGGAGGGAGGGAGGGAGAGAAAAAACATCCAGAAGTTAAATCGAGAGACAGATCTCAGACTTTTCAAAGTTGAGGAGCTAAAAAACACCTGGTTTTGATTATGGGGCAAAGACAACAGGGAGAGGATTCTGGCCAAGGAAATGTTAACTAGGAAAACGATGGAGTAGACCTTTTCGGAGGATTACCTGGGGAACAGAGGAGTGTGACCCTCCCTAGAACACTGCCTGCAGTGAGGGGGCTACAGGACAGGATGGATGGGGCTTTCTGGAGGACTGTTTGGAGGGAGATGGTAAGGACGGCCCAGTCAGGACTCAAATGACTGGGAGAACCGCAGCAAACCAAGCAGGAAGCTGGTTTGGGGCCTGACTGCAGAGTCTGGTTACAGATCTGCTTACAGAAAACTGTAGAATACACAACTCAAATTTTCTCCAAATTAACCACATTGTTTCCCAGAGAACCAGCTCTGCACACACTTGCCTTTACAGCTCTTTACCATCACAGAAGTAACTCCACATTACACATTCCGTAACACTGAACTACAGTCACTCCCATACTGCAGTCATATGTACAAACTGTCTGATACCCCTCCGCTAAGGGAAGGGTCAAACCCTCCTGTTGAAAGTGATTTGCTTCTGATGAGAGAATGTAGCAGAAGTGATGCCAACTCTCTGCTCCCCTCTGAGGGTGTAGACAGCCTTTGGGGCACCCCTTCCTTCCTCTGCCTCTCTACTCCATGCTCTGCTGGAAGCTCATCACACTTGGAGGGGACTAAGGCAACCAAGAGGCCATAAGAAGAGGAAAGAAGGCCCTGTCCAACTTCACAGTGTCTAAAATACTCCAGGCCTACTCAAGCCTCAGATGATTCCAGATTCTTCATAGCACACATCACTTTTTGTTCAAGTAAAAATGACACATATATTCAATATACACAGCATAATGTTTTCATACACATAGATACTATGAAAGGAGTCAGCAGATATCGCAGCAACCTCCTGAGATATCAAATGAGGGAAGTCCAGCTCACCAGTGTACAAGCCTGCTCTCCTAACCCTCAGCAATTACAATATGTAAGCCACTACCGTCAGGGTAATGTGTTTATGCCGTGATAATAACTAATACATCTTCTCACCATCGCCACTCCAACCTGGTACAGGTTGATGACGCCTCTGTCCAATGACTGAATGAATGGGAAAAAAAAAAACAGGTATTTCACACAGTGCTTAATACAAAGCTATTGGAACTGTATTTGTATTGCCAGCTAATAATCTGTCTCAATCACAGTAAAATTTGAGATAAACAGATACCAAATATCATAAGAATACATGTCTTCAAATGATCAAACCTTACTATTCTCCATTATAAAGCATGTTTTAAAAAGACAGCAAGCCCATTTTTATTAAGAGACATTCATTAGTGTTTAATGGTTTCTTTCTATAAAGTCATCTTCTAACTTTATTGCCAATTTAATATGGTGTGCAATAGATTCCTCACAGTAAAGAGTAATAACATTTTAAATAAACGGCAGGCAATGCAAAGTGATGGAAGATCTGGCATCTGCCACCCACCCTCCAGCGGCCGAATCCAGACAACAGCTGACTAGGACAAGAAGCCTGCAGCTGCAGCCTGGCCCCTGCCGCAGGTGCAACCTGATTTCATGTCACCTCCGCCTTTGTCCTTCTTATGACAGAGAACACAGGCAGTGAAGCCAGGCTTGAAAGCCGGGCGTAGCTGACTCTGGCTCTGGGGACCCCCACTCATCACCTCACTTCCACTTACAGCATTTTAGGATGTTCATGAGGACTCAAGACTAGGATGCTTAACATTCCCTTTCCTAGAGGAGCTACCTGGTCAGTCAGGAGAAACATGTAAGCTGCAGAATTAACTACACATATTTAAACTAGTCTTGTCCTCCGACTCTAAAATCTGAGCTGCTGCTACAGTTGCTGAACATTAATAAGTTCTACATCTGGTTACAGCTGCCAAATCATTAATGAAAATGTGGGGTTTTAATAATTCGCAATTTAGTCTTAAAATACCACAACCTTTTCAGAGACCCACCATAAATCTGATCATTTACAAGTGACCACTTTGAAGCCGCAGTTATTTAATGAGGTCACAAATAAAAATGTGATTACTACAGTATGTTTGGAACGATCAGATTTTAGCATTTGCCTGCCAAATTTGATTCCAGCTGAAGTAAGAATCTACAGGTGCTTTCATGTAAACATGTAAATATGGGAAGAAAACACAAGCCCTCTTTGACAAAGTCATATTAAAATGACAAAGAAATCCCTGAGACTCACACAGTGAGAGGAGAGGAGGTAAAGAAAAACCACCTGGAACCCGGAAGGCAAATAAAGCAACTTTTGAGAAACCCAAGCCCTTATTAAATATGTCCAATGAGCCAGGAAAAGGGGAAATGGGGAGTGGGGGAGGAAGAGGGGAGGAGGATGGGAGGGGACAATTACAAGGAACTGGAGAAGGAAATGTGGACATGGTTCCCCGCCCCTCCAAATCACCACACCCCGTTGTATTTCTTCACACTGTAAGAACACGCACCCCCAGGTCAGTTTCTGGTGCTTTTCGTCACTACAAAGCCCATGTCTCTAACTTATTAAGGAAAAGGATTCTTACTTCCAACTAAAAAGTGCTGTCAATTTTCCTCACTTCAAGGTCTGGACTGCTGGCAAAGCAATCCAATAAAACTTTCCACACTACGCATTTACCGGTGGACGCAGGACGGAACGGAGGCTCCTGATCCAGAGGTGCTTCTTGCTTTATAAGTGTCTACTCCTTCATTCCCTCAGATTCAGACGGAAGGCACACAAAGAAAGCCTACGCAGTGAGTGAAGTGTGGAAAAGCACACATGTCCTGCCATAAATAATAAATTAGTACCACAAAGCACTATGTTTGTGGCATAAATGAAATGGCTATGGCCATACAAATTGTTACTTTCTTTGTTTTGACTGGAACTCTACTAGTGCCTATCACCTAGGCCAGAACATTTTAATTTTTGTTGACAGATAATGGTTGTGCGGCACTCAAACACAGACAGTTTCCATAAATAAAATAAACGTGCTGTGTGCATGTGCAGCCATGCATGCACGTGCACTGACCTAATTCTGCTCTTCAGATGAAAACCACAACTGAAACACTGTTAGCGAACCCACAAAAAAGACTTTTCTTCCATGGAGGTCCACCTCAGCTCGCTGTACATGCCCGAATTATAATGGGGTCTTCTACCCAGGAAACTGATCATCAAAGCAGAATAAAGTGCTTTGAAATTAGAGAAGGGCACAATGATATTTGAGTGGATTCTCAATTACTGTTATGAAATGGAAGCTACTTCAGTTTGTGTAAGTATTTTGGTGAGCAGGCAGGTTTCTCAAACAAGTTTTCCACATTTTTTTAAGTCTCTTCCTAAAATCTATCTTTAGATAACACCACCAAAGTTCTGAAGGTTCATTTAGAAATTATTATGAATATGGTTGTATCAACACTTGAGCAATATACTAAAACTAATAATTAAGATCTAGTGTTAGAAAAATTAAGGGTTTTCATTGCATCAAACTTAAAGAACATAAGCAATGAAATGGATAATAAAGAAGATTGGTTATGAGCTCAAGTTGCCAAAGAAAAAGTAAGTAGTATCTATGATAATGGACTGAACTATAATTTTCAGTGTGATGTGCTCGGCCTTCTGAGTATCCCAAGAGCCCTTAAGATGTCAACAAAGCAAAAGCTACTTTTGCAATAACACTAGGACCTCGGTCACTCTTGTCACATTTGTGCTGCTGATGGGAAAACAGTCCAGGTAAACTGTGGTTGGCCTATCTCTGTCAACACCGTGACTAAACCCACTGCCTGCAGCCAAAACAGAACGTTATCTACTTCATTTGTTCTCAATAAAGCAATAATTCCTGTTAAAAATTGTGAAAGTGTGTGTGTGTGTGTGTGTGTGTGTGTGTGTGTGTGCGCGCACATGCGCATGGTGTACATGTAGAGGTCAAAAGACAGCTTATAAAGTCAGTTCTCTCCTTCCATCATGTGAGACCCAGGATAGAGCTCAAGTCATCAGGCTTGGTGACAAGCCAGTCAAAATGCTGAGCCATCTGGCCAGCCCAAGCAGGAATTCTTTAAGAGCTGAAGATGTAGCTCACTGATACAGTGCTACACCACTTTAGAGAGGACACTGGTTCAGTTCACAAGAATGACCCCCCAAAACTGCATCTCTTTATTAATACCACTGATATGAGAAAAACCTTTAAATATTGGCATAAATTTGTCCAAATTCTGATTTTTATTTGAAATCCTCAATTTTATCATTGACGGTAATAGTGCTACTTATTTTTCTTGATGTGTCAGGATTACTCTCATTTTTAGAAATACCTGTTAAGCCGGGTGGTGGTGGCACATGCCTTTAATCCCAGCACTCGGGAGGCATAGGCAGGAGGATCTCTGTGAGTTCGAGGTCTACAGAGCAAGTTCCAGAACAGCCAGGGTTATTATACAGAGAAATTCTGTCCCAAAAAACCAAAAACAGAAAAATGAAGGAAGGGAAGGAGGGAAGAAGGGAAGGAGGGAGGGAGGGAGGGAGGGAGGGAAAAGAAAGGGAGGGAGGAAGGGAGGAAGGAAGGAAGGAAGGAAGGAAGGAAGGAAGGAAGGAAGGAAGGAAGGAAGGAAGGAAGATCTGCTAAATAAGCAGTCAGTTTGCGTAAGTGTAGTCTGTAGTTCTTTGCGTTTCTGAGAGAACAGCTACTTCAACTTGTAGACACATGGACAAGTGTCTTTCTTCAAAGCAGCCTTCCTGTTGAGTTTATGATGTGTGTGCAATGGATAGACTTTAAATAATTGAGCTAAGGTCATCAGGCTTGGTGGCAAGGACCTTTACCTGCTGAGCCATCTCACCGACCTCTCTATATTTCTAAGACAAGCCAGCATCTCTACTTGAACATATTTATACCTTCTGCTACAACTTCACTATACTTGGTCTTTGATCTATCTAAGGTCAAAAGTGACCTGCCAGAGTCAGTTTTAATCTTGTACAAAGTAAAGAGTGAAACCAAATATATACTACTCCAGGACAAACATCAATGCTTCCCTGGAGGACAGGAGATAACTGTTCAACAGCAGAAATGAAAGTATCCAACAGCCAAGAACTGAGACAAGGGTCTTGCTTTAAAGTCGTAGCTGTGCTTACCCCAGCACAATAGGTAGTATCCAGTTCAGATCACTGTCTTCTGTGGAGAGTTCAGGTAAAACTGAGGACAAAATTACATTGGCTGGAATCTGTTCAGGATAACAGTGAGGAGAGCCACGTGAACTTCAATGATCAAAGCGGCTCAGGGCTTCACTGGTGAGCCACAGCAGACCTAGGCATTCAAAGATAAAGTGTCCTTGAGGCAGTTCAGAATGGGAAGTCTTCGTGGGCTGAAAGGCTGTCTTCAGTTAATGAAAGAGGTGGGGTCTGTACAAAGAAAAGTCACTGTAGGTGTGCTTTAAGGGCATCTTAGGGCCTGGCCTCCTCCTCCTTTTGCTCATCAATAGATGAGATATGATCACCTCTATTTCACTCCAGCCTCCCAGCTATGATGCTCTTCCTCATCTCCAGCTCAAAGGGGTGGGGCCACGCAGCGTGAACTGATATCTCTGAAACTCTGAGCCTAAACCTGTCTTCCTCTCCTACATGAACTTTCTTCGGTACCCTGTCACAGTCTCTGAGTCTTCCATCTCTAACAACAACTTATGATCTGGTTCAGTAACTTCCTTTCCTTCCAAGTACAGGGAGGTAAACAAAGTGTGCCTATTCTGTAAATTCTTAAAAGCATACTCATTACTATCCACAAGCAATGTTTTTCCATCTCAAAATTCTACCTGACTTTAAAGTGAATTAAACATGAAAATTTATATAAAACAACAAAAATATATTTTGTTCCTTTTGTTTTTCAATATGTCTATATATAGTTGTAGAGGTTATTATTGTTGTTTCTGTATTTCATTATTCTGACATTGCTCCCAATAATGGTGGCTCACACTCACAATCCAGCATTCAGGAGGCTGATGCAAGACACTTACAAGTTTGAGGACACTCTGGACATCACAGTGAGACCCTCTTAAAACACCAAAAAATAAAATGAAATGAGCATCACCAAGGAGGAAAAGTTCAAGAACAGCATTAGTATTACTGTATAAAAAAGGGTGCAAACAAACCATGTCCATAATCCAAATCAAGCCCATGAGATATTTTTGGTAAAGTCCATGAAACAAAACCTCAGTCAGCAGTGTAAGTACCTGCCAATGGGTGCTTTCATACACTTCTGCAGAGGGCTACAGGAAGTCATGTGACAGGTCTGATTTGGACTCTAGTGCTAACTAACACAATCAAGGTCAAACCACAAACCACACATCATTTATAAAATGCAAAGGTGATGACTGGCTGATTACTAAGATACTTTCAAGCTTTAAGGCCTCTTGGAGTTTAGGTGCTGGGCTGCAGCACTCGTTGACAATGGCAACAAAGGGCCATGTCAGTGTGAGTGAGGTCCAGTGAGAAGATTCCCTCCAGGCATAGAGTTGAGTTAAGCTATCACACTGTGCTAGGATTCTAGAGGAAGAATAGAAACAATGATATGACGGTGGTAGGAAAATAGTAAGAACTGTAAAGTCAGGACGCAGAATGGGATTCCAAGCTTTAGGGATGATGGTCACTGCCTAGGGGAAAGCATTTCTGGATGGGGTAAAAGCAAGGCAGGGCCTCTGAAAGTTTCACCACAAACAAATTTAGTAGCCAAGATACAAGCACCACTGTAATTTTAGAAAAGAGAAAAACAATGATCAGATTTCTATCTAATGGAGATTAGACATGGCTAAAGGAGGTATTTCTGACTGGGAGACAAGCTAGTGGAGCCACCAAGAGCTTTGGGAAGGAAAACATGAAGAGACGAAGACAGATCAACAGCTGGGTGGTGGCGCATGCCTTTAATCTCAGCACTAACGGACAGATTTCTATGAGTTCGAAACCAGCCTAGCCTACAGAGTGAGTTCTAGGATTGTTGGTTAAGCAGCGGCGCTCGTGGCCATGCTGACGGAGGAGAGTGCTGGATGTATTGGTGACGGAAGAGTCGCCATAGTTACCTTTCTAGAGCTTTATTGGAAAAGAGAGAGTGAGGGAGAGGGAGAGGGAGAGGGAGAGAGAGGGAGAGAAAGACCGTGCAGAGGGGGGAATACGGAAGGAGAGAGTGCAGAGAGAGAGAGCACACAGAGGGCATGCCCGCTTTTTAGGCTGGGACGCTGTCGCAGGCTGGTGACGTAATTAAAGACATAATCCTTACAAGGATGGCCAAGGCTACACAAAGAAACCATGTCTCAAAAAACAAAGACTAACAAACAAAAAAAGAGTCAGAGAGACAGACCGACAAGGAGAAAGGACATAGCTAGGGTGGTGAGCAGAGATGAGAGAGCAGCCTTCAAAGTGTAGGTTATCATGGAAATGATTAAAGACAAAGCAGGTTCTAATACTAGTCTGCGGGAACAATGAGGCCTGTACAGCTGAGACATGCAAATTCTGAGCTAGTAAAAGAAGAAACACTAAAGTACTGGAACATTCTAGAAATTGTTGAAAATACATACAAATGAGAGATCAGGTAAGAAATAATTTATAAAAAGTGAAAAGCTGGTTTTAGAACTGGAAAAGCTGAGTTGAATGAAAATTAAGCTGCCTCCAATTCAAAGACCAGCCTCCTGAAGACCAAAAATGTGTCACTTCAAATGACTACCATCTAAATATTAAAAATGTTGTGAGTTCTTCAAGATTTAGATCCAGGAAAATAAAGACTCATTTTCTTTTTTAATTTTTGAACTTTTTTTAAAAGAAAAAAAATAATTGCTTCAAGAATACTTATCCTGGGGGCAATGGGATCTGAAAAAAAAGTTCCAAAAGGAAGTTGCAGGGTTGGGAATTTAGCTCAGTGGTAGAGTGCTTGCCTAGCAAGCACAAGGCCCTGGGTTCGGTCCTCAGCTCTGAAAAAAATAAAAGAAGTTGCATCCTCCACTGAGTACTGCAAGGCTGATTAACTGATCATAATATCAGTAGTTGTGGTGAACTTGGAACGTTCAAGTCCAGAGCCAAATTATCTCAGGCTTCTTTAACAGCCAGCTTTAGCCCTCTTAATGGCCATATTCTGTCCTCCTCTGTTCCTGAGTAGCTTTGTAACCACTGGCAGATCCTTTAAAATATAAACATACACACCATATTCTAATAACCAGAAACCTAGAATAATCAGACGGCTCTGGGGCCTACGGCAGAGAGGCGTCTCCCTTCACTTTCATCTATCTTCTTAATGTTCCCACTGACATGCGGGCTTCAATTTGACTTTTTCTGCTGTTACTATGAGAAATTCATGAAACTTCTACACTGGAACATGGAATTTGGGGTATCCTAAATCTGTGTTCCTGAGCCACAGTCACTCATAATTGGCTCCTGAATAAACTCTCTCTTACAAATTGCAACATGTGCAGCTTAAAGGAAACCCACAGAACCACTCCTTATGGTCATACAAAACAGAATACTGTTCAACACTCCATTTGAGTATTCCCAAACTTTTAACTGACTGACAATATTTGAAGCCTTGGGTATTTCACATAAAAATCTATCCTTCCCACGCATTATTTGGTTCATAGAAGCCCCGACTACAGTAAAACGTTTCTACCACGTAATGGAGAGCTAAGGCCAAACTCTGTGAGCAGAGATCTGTTTGCTTATGACCTGTGTCCTTAGATGCAATTCTCCTAACAGGCTTAAAGCTTAGATTTCTTTTAAAAAATAAAAAAAAGGAAAGAAGGAAGGTAGGAAGATAAGGTCTTTCTCTGCTGCGTGAGAACACAAAGAGAAGGAAGGCCGTGTGCAACCCGAGGAGTGCCTTCACTGTGCACCACCTGCACCTCGGACTTCCCAAGTCTTCAGAGCTGTGGACGTGGTATCTGTGTGTAAGTCACTCCGTCTATTTATTACACCGCTACAGCTACACAAACTGAGGCATGGTCGGCAACAGTCCGAATGTGAAATGAGAGGCAGCACCAGTGAAGGGGTAAACAGGAACAAGAAACAGACACACAGAAGCCAGACTCCTATTTACTCCTTTATTCAACAAATATTTGCTGAGCCAAGCTATATATCTGAACAACTACGACAAGGTGACACTTGCTGTGAATGTCCTAATGCAGAATAAAGGAAAAAGCCAGGCATGGTGGTACATGCCAATCACCACTCAAGAGGCCTGGGCAAGAGGGTTATAAATTTGAAGCCAGCCTAGGCTATATAGTGAGATGCTATCAAAAAAAAAAAAAGGAATTTTATAAGGTGCTATTTCTGAGTGCTTATCAGAGCAGCTAATGGGTCAAAGCAAACGTTTATCAAGTAAATACCAACCTCCAAACTCAATTGCCAACTCCAGTTTAGAAAAAAAGTGAAAACCGAGTAGAGAAGGATTAGAGACTATACCCATTCACAATCCCTGAGGACTCCCCAGCCATCCGCAGTCCTGCCAGCACCCCTGGGCAGGGTGCATGCAGGAGACTGCAGCACGTGTACACTTAGGATTCCTGGAAAACACTAGCTCTCCAAACCCACACCATTAACAATCTGAATACCAACAAGATCCAAGGAGAGAGAGTTAAACAACAATTGCAGGCAACCCCTTTACAAATTCTTCAACAGGTCATGAAAGTGCTTATGGTCTTCCTTTTCTATAAGCCCATCGTCTCCACAGTGTCCTCTTCTCTATCAAAGCCACCTAAGAACATGACTGAGTAGTTTGGAATCACGCCGGTTTTCTCTCCTGGTCAATTTGCACTCCTGGACTTCTACTGGGTGACTGAAAGATAGTGACTAACTGATGTGAAGCATCTGGCTGATACTACAGTGAACAGGCTTTGAGTGTTTGAAACCCCAGTTCTCTTACTGAATCAAATCTGTAAGTTACTTTAAAATCAAAGAATGATGTGGTAATTTAAAAGCAAAAGTATTTTAAGACCACGTTTATAATTTTAAAACATAATTTAAATGAGAAGATTATTATATCCAACCCATAAGCCTTAAAATTTCACACCATGACTCAAAACTCAGTAAAGTTTACATCAATAAAGCAAAATTCATTTTTAAAAAGTCACATGAAAGCAGCAAATTAACACACAAATCCCTGTTTAAATAAGTCTATCAACAAATCATAAATAATACCTCACAGTTTCTACATCTGGTGCCACACTGCTGCCATTGGACTTTTCAGGTCTTCCCAGTTTATTTATGCAAAACATACTGCTGAATTCTAACACTCATCAATTCTTTTTATTATTCTAAATTGGTTTCAGGTTTCATTAATTAATAGCTATGAGACGGCTGTTTATAATTTAATGTAGTCGTACAATTGCTCAATACGTCCTCAGAGCTACACTTAGGAAGCAGACATTTAATTCAATTCAATAGATGTTTCTGTACAAATACAACATGACCTAGACAAATTACACATTTAAAGACAGACTGCAGTGACAGCTGAATAGACGTGTTTATTGTAAGCTTCTGTTTACTGGCACTTAGACTCCTCAAAATAACTCCTCTTGGAACTGCAATGTTTTTAGTCTTATACAAGCCTAGAGTCTAAAGGAGGCTGAACAACTCACCTAGCCTCATATTTTCAGTGACTTTCCAGACCTCTTCTCATACTGTCTTCCAATGGAGACTCCTTAAGTATAACTGTAATGTGTGTGTGTGTGTGTGTGTGTGTGTGTGTGTGTGTGTGTGTGTATAGTAATAACCTTAATGGCAGAAATGGATGACTTTCCATGTTAAATGATATTGTACTTAAGACAGAAATATTAACTGGTATGATGAATTTAATACATATCATGGTTCACACATGAACACAGCTGTGCATCAGTATGCCCTCTGATGAGTATTTATTTGCATGTATTAGTCTCTGAAATGTAGTTATTCTTTTCCCAAATGCTGAGCATTGATCCTTATCCTTTGCACACTTTTCCAGTCACTAATCAGCTATTTTTTACCTTGATTCCAAATAGTAACATCAAACGGGATAACATTTGAATAGAAGAGTTTTACTAGGTCAGTGTTTGGGGAACGCTGTCTGAAGGTGGAAAGCATTACCACTGCATAAACTTCACAGCACACAACCGTCACGTCAGGCTCTCGGCAGTTTGAATATGAGTTCTCCAACCCTGTAGATTATGAACGCATCACACAGTGTTTGGAATGGGCCAATCTTTACAGATTGGTCAATAATATAATAATATTCTATGCTCTGGAGCCTATGCATGGTTAGAATTCTCTAAACATTTAGTGAGTCAATCTCATTAAACACTAAGTTCTGGACTGCATATGGTTAAAAGCAGAATTATAATTAATTCACAAGTCCCTAACTTAAGGCTTGTTATTAAATTTGTAGATTTTGTGAGGACAATGTGTTTACACCTTTCCACCCCTCCAATTCCTCCTTTATCCCCTCAAAGGCCCTTTCCTGAACTCATGATAAGGCTTTCTTATGTAATTAACTTTCAAAATGATTTTTGACAAATTTTAAAATGAAAATACTTATTTTATTTCTTTGGAAAATACTTTTGTTGACCCTAGGAAAATAAGTATTGGTTTGGGCTCCAGTTCTTAGCTGGGCTGGATGCCTGAAAGGTTTACAGAGTAAATATAATACACAGATAAAACCATTGACCTTTGAAACCTGCAGGAAATCCTAACTGCCTGAAACCCACACCATCAATTATCTCGGGAATCTTATTATCAGCACACCGTGTTTCCTGCAGTGGCCAGTGTCTGAAAATTCAAGTTGGAGTGGACTTTTGAAGGCGGCCTTACGAGAGAACTATACATTGTTGTGAGACAATGCACATTTCCATGGTTTAGTTTTGTATTTAATGTGGCTGATTTAAAAATTGACTTTATTTCCCACTGCATGATATTAATCTATTGTACAACTCCAACTGTGGTTAAATCTGATTAGGCCTCACACTTCATTGATCAATCTGCTGTGGTTTACATGACTCGGCACACTGTCTACTGTCAGGGTTTGCTCACCAAAGCCTTTGTTTGCCCAAAACATGACAACTCCTTAAATTAACTCATCCTTATGTTTTGCTATGTGTTTGTAAAATGAAAAAGAAAGTGAAGCCCCCTTGTGTCTCTTCCTAAGCAATTACAAAAATCATTCAATAAAATATTAATAGGACAAAGAACTACAGCTTTGCTTTGCCAATTCTTATATATCATGAAAAAACAGAAAAACCATAATGAAGACTAGAAACAGAAATACAATTTTACCCAGGTAAAAATGCTCACAATGGGAACTGGTAACCAAAGACAAAATCTTAAATGGTAACTTTCAATTTAATCTGTACATACTTACTAACACCTCAGGACACAAGCCACAGACTCTGCCTATGTTTTTACTCAGGGGCTGCACACTGGTAGGAAGGGGTGAGCAAGGTATGTACCTTCACCTCACCACCAGAGAAGATTCACATGTCCTACAGGGTAGCAGGTATTATTATGGAATCAACATTTTTAAAAACTTTCTTTTTAACATTTACTTGTTTGTGTATGTGTTTGGGGCACATGCACACGTACCACGGTGTGAGTGTGGAGGTCAGAGGGACAACTTGTAGGACTTGAATGTCTTTCTCCATGTAGCTCCTGGGATCACACTCAGGTCATCAGGCTTGGTGGCAGGCACATTTACCTGCTGAGCCATCTACAAGAACCACAGACTAACAAAACCCTCAGTATCAGCAATGAGAAATCTCATTTAGAACGACTGGTCTGGGCAGTCCAAGTGTTTCCCAAGCAATATAGACTATGGCTGTTGCTCTCTCAGAGGGTGAAGGTATGCCCTAACTGCTGGAAATACAGCACTCTTGGGACACATGATTTGGATGAGTAAATCTGGATCAAGCCTTCTTCCTATGGTCTAGTTCTAGGGTACCAGAAAATACTTTGCAAGTTGCAAAGGGGGAAGGGGGACAATTAAATCCAGCTGTGATAACAGCAAAGTGAACCACAACAATGACCAGCCTGGCAAGATATCCATAAAAAGTACAGGAAGTGCCACTCACATGTTGGTGGTAGCTTACAGCTATCTAATTGGACTTTAAGCCCACTCAACAAGAGGGAAACCATGCCTGGTCCTAGAAACTTGGCTAACTTGCTGGGGCTAGTGAGGTCACAGACTTTTGCTATGTCAGCACAACTCCTAACTACATTCTAAATCTTATCCTTAGACCCACCGATAGCAGCTACCACACATCATCAAAGTAGCTTCTCTTATAGCAAATGAGGACCATCACAGAAAACCACACCTGGACACCAAGCAGAGAAAATGGACCATGGGGAGCCAGGCTCCCCATCTGCATCACAGCTCATGCATCTATAGCTTAGGAAATAGCACGGAAGAGGGGGTGGGAAGAGTGTAAGAGTCATGACCTCTGGAAGCCTGCTGTC
This sequence comes from Peromyscus eremicus, assembly GCF_949786415.1. Classification (NCBI taxonomy): domain Eukaryota; kingdom Metazoa; phylum Chordata; class Mammalia; order Rodentia; family Cricetidae; genus Peromyscus; species Peromyscus eremicus. Next base: position 102,000,454 of record NC_081425.1, on the reverse strand, counting down.
ACAGTCTCTCATAGAAATGGCTGCATAAACAAGAGCTGAACATCTAAACAATGGCAACATCAACAGACATGCTTACTCAGAGGGAGAAATGTCACGGGTCACACCCGTGTGGAACTAGAATAGAGGTAGGCAACTGATGAGATAACCTCTCCCAGGAAAGAGTACTAATCACCTAACTGGTCACCCAAAGCAAAGTGGTCAGCTTCAAAACCACACACACACAAACAGCAAAAACCGACTCATCGGGCTGTATTTATATATTTATATATTTATATATTTATATATATTGTGTACACACACACACACACACACAACAATAATAATCTTGGAAGAAGAGATTATCAGTTAGAGAGTGGGGGACCCATGGATGGAGTTGAAGGGAAGGGATTTGGGAGGAGCTGGAGGAGGAAAGGGAAGGGGTAAAGTGATGTAATTATATTTTAATGAACAATGTATATAAAATGTTTGCTTCTTAAAACTAAAGAGAAAAATTAAAGAAATATACCTTTTACAGGAACACAGCCTGTGCGTTGGAACAAAGCAGAACATAGGCATTAGTAACATGGAGCACAGCTAGCAGCCAGCCTGGGCACACATAAGCCACAGGCTTCACTCTAGCAGGAACACAGTGAAACTTTTAAAAAAGAAAAGAAATAAAAGCTTATCTTTTTGCACTCTGACCCTCACACCACACCGTATCAGTCGAGAAAGCACTCTGTACCTTACCAGATACAGTCTCAAATGTGGTTTGTGGAAATCAGATAAGATGGTTCATTATGAACACAAAGATAAAAGTCAAACTTTTAATGAATTAGAATCTGTTCCTTCAAACACAAATTCCCAGCAGTATGGCAAAGTAAGTGGGGACTTCTGAGCTGTAGATTAACACCTGCCTTTAGGTCCCATGTCACACTTCAGTCCTTCCCCCCACCCCCACCCTACCCTACAATTACAGATTTTAAATTTTGTTTTGGTTTCTTTTCATTAAAAAAAAAAAATGCAAGTGCTCTCTACCTATTGCCTGACAATAATGGAGATGCTGAAGCCAAAGGATGATAAAATTTCACACATCCCAAGCCCATAGTCTCCATACACACCAAGCAGGGTAGAGCTTTTTAAACGTCTGTTCTCTCAGGCTCCCCAAGAACATTTCTAAGGCTCCCCAAGGCTCTCAGAGAAAGGAACAATGTCCTTCATCTGGGCAGAATGACTGCAGCAGCACAAGGCCTGGCCTTACCTTGAGCCTGACTACTCCAGGGACCCTGGCATGCCGGTCACTGGTCCCCGGCTCAGGAACACGTCTTCCTCACATCCCACCAAGGCCTTTACACAAGTGACCCCTCCACCTAGAACTCCTTTCCCCCACATTGGACACTCAATATAGGATCTAGAGGCACTGTTTCAGACAATTTCCCGATGGGTATGGTCACCTATACCTGTCACTCAGCACTTGGGAGACCGAGCAAGAGGATGATGTCCTAGAAAGGGCTGGGCTGCATCGCAAGACCCTGTCTCACAAAAGAAACACACCACAACGAAGGATAATTTCCTCTGGCATTGCCTCCCCTTATCTATGTGCTCTTCTGTCAGAGCAGCCCAAATCGCTCCTCCTAACCCTCTACTAACCTCAGACACTAGAGAGCTCAGTCTTTTATTTACTCCAGAAGCAGCATCAGCAATGGTTCTGATCATTACAGTTACCTTGCCTAGCACCAGGCTGTGGACACAGCAGGTATCTACATGTTCTCAGACAGATACTGGCAACAGTTCCCTCATAAGGTTCTTTTGTAGATTAAACTGAATAATACACACAAAAGCCTGACCACCATTCACCACATTGGATGTTCCATATAAAAACTCTTCAAAACTAGATGTTTGACATCACTCTACTCCATTTATTTATGAAGCCCACAGCATTTATTATAAAGAAATAATAAGGTCCTTACAAGATGGCTCAGTGGGAAAAGACATTTGCTGCCAAGCCTTGTGACTTGAGTTTAATCCCCAGACCCCCATGGTAGAAGAAGAGATGCAATTTCTCCAAGTTGTCCCTAACTTCTACAGAGTGAGTGCCGTGGCAAATGCACACTCCCCTCCTGTCACAAAACATAAATAAATGTGATTTTTAAAAGTGATAATGAGACCCATGCAGAATATTAATAAACATGACAGCCAGGATATCATCATTTTGTAAAAGATCTCTACTCACCGATAAGAGACTGATTATGGGTCATTCAGACACAAGAATATGCAGACACTAAAATTCATTTTCTTAATGATTCCGGGAATTTAACAATATGAATTTTCATAACTTAAAAAAAGGCTCCTTTACAGACTGTCACTGGTTTTAAAGATGCTCCACACCAGCACCACACAGGGGAGGGCACAGCACAGCAATTCACAGCTCCTGGATAGGAAAAGCACTTACATCTTGAATGATGAGTCAGAGGTTGCTCCTCCAGAGCTGGCTTAAGCTCCCAGCACCCACTTCAAGTGGCTCACTAACTCCAACTGCAGGGGGCAGGATGCTGTCTTCTGTCCTCCATGGGTAACTGCACTCATGTGCACATACTCCCCCACCACACACATATAATAAAAAAAAAATAAAATAAATCTTTTAAAAATAATTTTATTTTGCAATGCTCAAAACTGAAGCCAGAGCCTTACTCATGCAAGACAAATGCTCTCTCTAAAACGGAGCCAGACTCAGACCTAAAACAATATTAGTAACATTTTATCAAGAGCATTTTTTGCATGCTTTATCAAAGGGCTTCTAAGCAATGATTACTCAATGAACAGTCGAGTTTGCTAATCTGGGTCAGACATTAAACAGCCTGCACTCTGTCTACTTCAAATAAAACCAGTGCTGGAAGGTGAGGAGACGAGCCATGAGTCAGTAAGTTCATTCACTTCTTTCTCTCAGGCTCCAGCCTTGCTGAGGAGCTACGGCAGCAGACAGTCTCTGGGCGAGAGGGAATCATTTTTAGAGTCTACTTGTTTATTTACCGTATATGAATGTTTTATCTGCTGCCTGTCTGTGAAGCACAAGCAGGCTAGTGCCTGCACAGGCCAGAAGAGGCCATTGAATCCCCTGGACTGGAGTTATAGACAGTTGTAAATCATCACGTAGGTGCTGGGAATTGAACCTGGGCCCTTTGAAGCCAGTGCTCGAAACTATAGAGCCCCACCTCTCCTCTCCCACCTGAGAATCTTTTTTTTTTTTTTTTTTGAGGGTACAGCCACTGGTAGGTGAAGGGGACTCCCGCACAGCAGGGGCTCCCTCCCAGACCCCAGACTAGGCACAGACCACACCCAAACACCTGTTTTCACAGAGATCCTTTATTAAGTGGGGAAGAAAAGTTAAAGTGGCTGCTTTCTGACTCAGGCAGGAAAACAGCAGCAGATGACCTTGCAGGTGTCATTCTTAAGAGGAGGAAAAGGGAGGTCTGGGTTAGAATAGGCTAGGGAACAGTGGTAAGGGAGACAGGGGATGTGGGAGAAGGGGAAGGAAACCAGGGAAAGAGGGGAGGGGTATTTCCTGAAGAGACAAAGGACCACCTCTGGATAGAGAGGCGGGCATGGCACATAGGCAAATGGCAGTTTATAAAGGTAAAGGGGAAAACTCTGTGTTAGGATGAGGCATTTAATTTTAATTGGGCATGTTAATTAGGTGAGTCAAATGGGGCTTCTGATGGCTGGACCTTGGTAGTCAGCCTCAGAAGGAGGACGTGGCCGAATAAGGGAACAGACCTTGGTGGCTAGTTTAGGAACGTAAGCTACTGGTTTGTAGCAAGGCAGAGGGAATGGGGAGGAGGCAAGGCTGCCAGAGCCACCTGCTCTAGTGGACCAGTGTCCCTTCAGTAGGTTTCCCACGCTTCAGTGGACGGACTTGCACATATGAGCAGCACCAAGTGAATTTAGTGGGTTCTCAAAAAAAAAAAAAAAGGCATGACATTTGGAAGTGGGGTGTAGTGGGGGACATATAGGCATTTGAAGGGAAGAAATGGGGGTAGATATGATATCTCAAAGAGAAAACAATTTAAATCATGTTTTTTATGTGAAGTTGTTTCAGAAATGTAAACTAGCTGTGATGATGTTACGAGTTGCTTGATTAAGCAATGGGGCGCAGACGTGTATCTGGTAACACTCCATGGGTATGTCTAGAGCCTGTGTGGAGGATGAGTATCAGGTAAAGCAGGTCAGCCTCCAAGTGTGGCAGCGCTCACCAAGCTGCTGAAGGCTACATCAAGAAGGAAGGTTCTGTTAGGAAGCACAGATCTCTCCCAGCTCTTACCTTCCTGAACCAGCTTTGGATTCCCAATGTAAACGAGGGCTTGTTGAGCATCTGGCCTGCGAGCTTTCCACTAAAACTTCCCCACGCTTCCCTGGTTCTCAGGGCTCTGGACTCAGTCTAGAGCTTCACTACCAGCTCTTCTGGATCACCAGCCACCAAATGCACGTCTTGGGACTTACTGGGGCCAATAATTGCAGGGTCAACTCCTTCCAACGAGTCTTTTTCCATATGTATGTATGCATGCATGTATGTATGCATGTATGTACATAAGTACATATACATGTACACACACATACATGTTTGGTCAGTTTCATTTCTCTGAAGAACCTCAACATCATCCCAAACCCCCACTTCGAAACCTTCGCCTATCCCAACATAAGCCCTCCTTCCTACATCTCAGTATACTCACATTCATCAGCTTTTAAAGGCCCATCAGAACACAAGTTCTAAGACTCAAGGTCCATGTCTCCCCATTACTGATAGTAACTTTGGGAGGCGGCACCAGGATGGAACCTAGAACTTTATATAACTCTATGTTCTCCCACTGAGCTACACCCCAGCCTTTGTCTTTGGAATGCCTACTGTGTGTTAACCACAGAGAATGGAGGACTAGATCTAAACAGGTTGCTCACAAAATAGAAGATCTGAACAGGGACTGCCCATAAAGACAACTATCATTCCTAGGACTTGTCACACACCACCAGGTATGGTGGATAAAAACAGGTGCACCTGGTAGAGTCCATTAAGTGAATTCCTGAAACCGTTATTAAACATTATGACTAATACAAAACTCTACACAAATGAGAGCTGACAATGAACTTTGAGGCGGTGACCCAGAAATACCAGATGCTAATATGGACCCTCTGACTTAAAGCAATTCCTCCCACACTTTTGCTAACACCCGGGAGCTGGAAGCTTCAGATACCATTATCAGTGGATGCATGTATCAGAAGTGTCCCGTGCAGTATCTAATTGTCTATACAGACTCAATACTTCCTAAAGACTGCCTGAACTACAAACACCTGGCCAGGAGAGAAACAGGCAGCTGCAGATGAGTGGGTGAAGCCCGCCTTGGGGGTTACGACTAGACCCGGGAGTTCTTACCACTCTTAGCTCTGGTTCCTGGCTGCTTCCTGAGATGCACAGTAAGCCTGGCCTCTGCACTCTAGCAGCAAGGAAGGCAAGGAGAGCAGCAGGCAAACTCAGCCAAGCCTCCATTCCCACAGTGTCCATCACTGAGGGGCATGCCACACAGCTGGGGATCCAGTGGGGTCTAGATGGGGGAGGAGGGACTTCTCACACTTCCTCTGGATGTGGAACATCTTGTAGCAGGAAAATCCCAGTAGGTAAGATGAGCAAATTTTCTGATGAAATGGAAGAAGAGGGAAGTGTTGGCCACATGAAGGGCCCAGAGGCAGGGACCTGCCTGGCACACTGCTGCTCACTCAGAGGATGGCATCCATGCTTGAACTAATATGGGCCTCTGCCAGGGTGAGCTTCTGGGAGGTCCCCCACCTAAAAGCGAGACTTTCAAGGGATTTCTAGCACCTGCTTTTACCATACCCTCTATTTTGATACTTGGTCCCTTGGTGCCTAAGGACAAACGGTTTTCCCTTACAAAGGGGGTACAGCTCCCCTCCTTCCACAGGGTGGCTCGCCACCCTGAGTTGTCTATGTCCTTCCTCTGTCATGTCCCCCCTTCTGCTTCTGTCCATTGTGAGCGTCATGCTCTAGACTCATGAAGGGTTCTGGGTCCTACACAAGCTATTTCATGTGCTCTTCAGTGCTCGGGCAGCTGAGTTTCTTAGGTGGCCCTGTGTGACTGTAACAAACGTCCTCCCTTTCCTCTCTTTTCCCATCCTCAGCCCTGACCCTTTGGAATGGGAGAGCTCATTTCCGGAGTGCATGATAGATAATACATAAGGCCTAGTTCTTAACTCCAGTGTGGCCCCAAAACTCACCTAGATCAAGCCTTTAGGCTTCTGTAGCCAGTCTTTCTCTGTCCCACCTGCCAGCTCCCAAATAACCACGCGAGACTTATTAATTGTGAAAGCCAGCCTTGGCTTAGGTTTGTTCATAACTAGTTCTTACAACTTAAACTTACCCATATTTTTTAATCTATGCTCTTTTACGTGACTCAGTTACCTTCACTCTGTACTGCCCATCCTGCTTCCTCAGCATCTAGCTGGTGACCTGCCTTTCTTCCTCTCTGAATCTTCTCTGTCCCCAAAAGTCCCACCTAACCTCTTTCTGCCTAGCTAAGGCCATTCAGTTCTTTACTAAATGAATCACAGTGACACATCTTTACATAGTGTAAGGGACTATTCTGCAACAGGCTTCATCTTTAACTCTGTATGCCCACTCCAACCAAGTTTCCACTGTACTGCCCACCAAAGCCAAGTTCCCTTCCTTGCTGACAGTCCCTGCTGCCTCAACCACGGGAGGTGCAGGTCCAAAAAGCCCCTGAGGAGGAGAAACTATAGTCAGACTGTGGGAGTAACTCAGGCACAGGTAGGAGAAACAGCACCCTCTGGGTTTTTACTGCTGTCTCTAGTGTTTTCGGTCTTCTGCCCTGGAACCTCCCCGTAAGCCACTATCTAGGGCTCGGGAGAGAACTGCTCCCTGACCCAGCCACTCTCCAGTCTGCTCAGGAGGCTTCTCTCACAGGCTGACTTCACCCACCAACCTCCTGGCATGACAGGGAAGGAGAAGGCTGCTGTATGGTTTAAGTGTGTCCTCCAAGTTTTCCTGTGCTGAAATTTAATCCCTGCTATAAGGCTTTACTTTACTATGAGGAAACTTAATCCACCTACCCATTCACAGGCAGGGCACAAGGGAGGGGATTAGGATCAGGCAAAGTCATTACAGTTGAGAGCTTGTGACTGACTACTGCTAACTTTATAACAGGGAGAAAAACTAAAGGGTACACAGACACATGGTCTCCTGCTGCACAGTAACCTGCATGGTCTCCCAGCAAGAAGGGCATCACCTACATGTGCCCTCCATTTTGTACCTCCAGACAATGAGCTGCAATAAACCTTTTTTTTTTTTTTTCATTTTTCCTGTTATATCTTGTTTCTGAGACAATTCTCATCATGTAGCCAGGCCTGGCCTTAAACTTGTAATCCCCTGCCTTCACCTCCTGAGTGCTACAATTACAGGTCACAACCATGTCTAGCTAAACCTATCCCCCCACTTTTTGTCTTATTTATTCACTGAATCTTTTTCATATAATATGCTCTGATCACACTTTGCCCCTCCCACAAGTCCTCCCAGATTCTACCCACCCATCTAACTCCACAACTTTTCTTCTCTCTTAAAAAAAAAGCAAATAAAATAAACAAAAAATCCAAGAAACACACAAAAAAATTGAAACTAAAACATACACACACACACCAAAAAAAAGATAAAAAATGCCCAAACAACACAATCTGAGACAAAAAGTCTACAAAAATACTATTGAGTTCACTTTGTGTTGGCCATCGACTGCTGAGCATGGGGCCTACCATGGAGTACGGTTAATATACTCAGTGAGACTCCAGTGAGAACATAATCTTCCCTTTGTAAGACAACTTTATAAAAATGACCAGGACCACTAACCAGCTAGAGTGATTTAGAGACACTGGACAGAGAGAGACTGCAATGCTTAATCTGCTAGGAGGCTCTTGGGTACCTTCTACGTACAATCTCAGGAAACCCAGGGACCTGAGGTATAGCTTAGACCCTGGCTAACACGTCCAAGGGTTCGAGTCCTAGGACCACAAAACAGAAATAAATTCCAGAAGAGCTGGGTGATAACGTAACATTTATGCCACTTTCCACACTTCTACAATCCTAGATTGTAGAAGGAACTTTGACTTGGTGGCCTCTTCCCCACCACAGTGTTCATTCATAAAAGAAAAGCCTTGCCTGTACAAAATAATCCCAGCCAGTGTCAGGAAGACGGAGGCAGGAGAACAGATGTGAGGCCAGTCTGGCTAATACAGCAAGCACCTCTCTCAGAACACTCAAGGAAAGCAAAGAGGCCACCCTAAAGGAACAAGCTGCCAAGAGTTCCATGTCACAGAAAAGGTGTTTATATAAGTAGAAACCTTGAGACGTACACTTTCTCCTTTTGTGGGGTTATATTTTTACAAGATTACTATCAAAAAATAGGTTTTTTTAATAACCCACATAATAATCTAATTTTTATAGTCCACAGAAGCAGCACCTGCAGGCCACCCTAGAGCCAGCTGATGAGAATATAAAATGTGCCCATGTTTTCTCTTCTCCATCACTTTACCTTTTCTTTTCTTTCCTTTCTGTGGTACTGGGAATTGATCTCAGGGCCTAATACATGCTAGATAAGTGCTCTACCACTAAGCTATATTCCCAGCCCAATTCTTGTGGGTTTTTAAAAAAATGATTTATTTTGTGCGTATATGTGTGAATGCCTGAACATCTGTGCACACGTGAGTGCCTGGTACTGAGGAGACCAGAAAAGGGCATCAGATCCCTGGGAACTGGAGCTACGGGCAGTTGTGAACCCAGATCCTCTGCAAGAACAGCAAGTGCTCCTAACGACTGAGCTATGTCTGAAGTCCCGGTGTTTTTTGGTTTGTAATAAAAACACTTCCACTGCCAAGCTCACCCCCTCTCACACTGTCCACTGCTTAGCTTTCTGTCCTATTAAAAACATCTGACGGTTGCCATCTAGTCACCATCTCCTACTCTTGGCTCTGGTTTTTCTAATCAAACCTAAGGCCTTGGTCTCGCCCTCGGTGTGCTCCGTGCCAGGCTCTGACCTTGCACTGGCGGCTGCGGTTCCAACCTGCCAGCGTTCCAATCCAGCTCTCCAGGCTTAGCCCCCGCTGCTGTATTAATGATTCCTATTTACAGACCAGTCACAGGCTTACCACTGTCACATTTCCATCCATCCTTTCTTTCTAAGTCATCTCCTAACATTCATCTCACACAGGACATTTTCAATGGAAGTTACTCAGTGGATGAAACAAACATGTAAATGAAGTAAAGCTACAGTAAGAACAAAAGGAGTCAACCAGTCACAGGAGATTCCTTCAGTTCTGATTACTGAGTTTACACTCCTAGAGAACTAAGAAAGGTGAGGCAAACGCCAGCCTTTATACTTTAACATTTTATACAAAACACTGATTTTCTCCAACTGTTTTTAACTTTTATGTGGATGTTTTTCTTGCATATATGTATATATACCACGTACATGCATCACATGCCCTGGGACTGGAGTTACAGACAGTTGTAAGTTATCATGTGGGTGCTGGAAATCTAACCTGGGTCCTCTGCAAGAGCAACAAGTGCCCTGAACTGCTGAACCTTCTCTCCAGCCACTATTTTCTTCAAATTTAAAGATGAAAGAGATAAAAAGTAGCTGGTGTGTAGAGGAGTCTACTCAGTATCTAATGAGCATGCCTGGCTTCAAATGAACTACAAGTAAAAATTTAAAAAAAAAAAAGAAAAAGGAAACAGGTAGATGAAACACAGTACATAAAGGTGGTAGAGGTAACCAATGTTAGGGTTTGGGGAACAACACCCCAAAGTATGATGCCTTGCCATACTGAGTGTTTTTCCCACCTCCCCTCCTCAGTTCATTTGCCTCTGAACTGCAGGAAGAGGCTTTCTCTGATGTTGCCCTCTCCAGTTAACAGCCTGATCCTCCAGAAGACCAAGGGCAGGACAGATACACAGCTAGCCCCCAGGAAGACTGGCCCAGCCACTGCCTAGTCTTTATCCCACTGGCCCCTGCAACAGATCATTGACCCTATTCTCAAACTGCCTATATGTCCCACTTTCTTCTCCCCTATGAAGGGAGCGGTGAGCTTCAGCCGCTTACCTGGCCCATATTTGAGTGACCTGATTTGTGTAACTACCATGTGCTTGAAATTAATACATCTGTCTGTCTGTCTACTGACAGCTTGTTTCACAGACTCAACGAATTTCTCAAACCATTAGGGTTTGAACAGATGTTCCTTCCCCCTACACAATCAGAACAGTTTCTGCTGCTGGCCTTTGCACAGAGAAACAGGAAATATAGGAGCAAAAGCTCAACTCAATTCTACCATCCCTGAGTTAAGGAGCCAGCCAGGAGTGCTCCGCTCTGATAGGAAAGTGCTAACAAGGGAAGACTGCCAAGACAGACTCTGGAGCAGTAGTTCTCAGCCTGTGGTCACAAGCACTTTGGCAAACCTCTGTGTCCAAAAATATTTACATTATAATTCGTAACAGTAGCAAAATTACAGTTATGAAGTGGTAATGAAAATAGTTTTATGGTTGGGGTCACCACACCATGAAGAACTGTATTAAAGGGCTGCAGCATTAGGAAGGGCAAGAATTAGGAAGGCAGGGCTTTAGATAAGTATGTGCCGTGGATGCCATCCACCCATCATCTCATTCACAGCTCCCCTGGCTTGTCTGAAAGCTGCAGACCCCACAGAAAAGCCAATCTGAGGAAGAGCAGTCTCTCCCACAAGCCCAATCATGCATAGAAAGATACAAGGTCATAAAAGCACGAAGACCAGGGGTGAGGAAACGTGGGAATGGGGAGACAGAGCCAGTTGCTTTGTAGTTCACAGCATTTAAAGAAGCATGTTTCTATCCACATGTAAAAGAAGGACCTGCCATGTCATTAAAACATGCAGACGGGGGTGGTGTTGGAGACAGGGCCTGGGTTCAGTGCCCAGTACCCACACGGTGGCTTACAACCACCCAAAGCTCCAGTTTCAGGGATCAAACCCCCTCTCCTGACCAAAATCGCATATGGTGCATATACATACATGCAGGTAAAGCACTCACATACATAAGATAAATAAATACGAAAAAGAAGTTTAAACATGCATGCAGGGTAAGGACTGGGATGGACTGCTGATTACTCAAGCTAGACCAGATGATGCCCTTCCAGGAGCCTGAGAGAATAGGATGGAAATGCATGATGGTCTGGAGAAAGTGGGTCTCATATGCTGAGAGATGATCTGATAAAGCTTCTAGGTGAAAAGCAAAAAAAAAAAAAAAAAAAAATCAAACTCATGTAACTAATAAAAATATAAGCCAGATGTGGAGTGCACACTTGCAGTCACAGCACACGGAGGCTGAGGAAAGAGTTCAAGGGCTACCTGTGCCACCTAACAAGACCTGTCACCAACAACCACTTAAATACTTAACTACATACACGAACATGTGTATCTTATTATGGAATCGCCTTTTAAAATCAAAGACGAGGATCAGCAAGATAACCCAATGACAGCCGGGTGATGGTGGTGCACGCCTTTAATCCCAGCACTCGGGAGGCAGATCCAGGTGGATCTCTGTAAGTTCAAGGCCAATCTGGTCTACAGAGCGAGATCCAGGACAGGCACCAAAACTGTCTCAACCCCCCCCCCCCCAAAGAAAAGACAACCCAATGGGAAAAGACACTTGCTAACCAAGCCTGACCACCTGAGTTCAAGCCCTTGAGCCCACAACAAGGTGTAAGGAGAGAACTAACTCTACAGTTATCATCTGACTTCCACACTCACACTGTGTCACACAGGTTGGTTCACACATACATACATACACACACACACACGTATACACACACATACACAATAAATAAAAAGACTACTGAGACGAGTTATATAAACCCCCATGTATTTGGTATAACAGAATATACAAATACATAAAAAGAAATCCATCATTTTATTAGAGCTATCATAAGACTATAAATGCAAATTATAAATACTAAGAACTAGCTTTGTAAGGTTTTCCCTATAGTGCACTATAAGTGAATGAATCTGGGAAAAAAATCTTCTGCTCAGAAATTTATAAGAACAAAGACAAAGTAGATGGTCATGATTTCCACCCCTTCACTGCTCCGGAGCAGGCAGTGAGACCCTCTCTGCACTGTTCCACTGCCCCAGGATGTACAGCAAGGGCTGTCAACCAACCCACAAAGCTGTCTGGGAAAGCAAGTCTCGTCCCAGAAACTGCTTTGCTGGAGTTTTCACTCCAGCTACTGAGAAGTTTGCCCAAAAGCAAAACAAAGAGGATGGAAAGAAGCCAAATCTGCTGAGATTCAAGACCAAGACGCGCTGGCCCGTTACCATACCGTTGCTATGATAAAATATTCTGACCAAAAACAAATTAAGGGAGGGAAAAATTCAAATGGCTTACACTTTCAGGTCACAGGTCACCACTGCAGGAGTTGAGGCAGGAACTCAAGTAGCAGCTTCAATCAGAAACCATGGAGAAACACTGCTTACTGGCTTGTTATCGTAGGCTGAGCTGGCTTTCTATGGATGGGATCGCCCACAGCGGGCTGAGCTCTCCTACGTTAACAGTCAAGAAAATCCCCACGGCATGCCCACTGGACAGTCTAATCAGCAAGTCCTCACCTGAAATCCCTTCTCAGATTGAGTCTAAGTGGTGTCCAGTTGACAGCCAATGCTAGCAACCATATGTCAACAGAAGATAAGATGTTCAGAAGCTCATACTTCAGTAAAATAAAAGACTGGCGAATGGAGACATCAACCTATTTCCAACCAGGCCAGTGTCAATGAATTCCTCCTCTGACTCTTCCGCCCACGCTTCTCAGTCTTCCCAGCTGTTCACTGTCTCTCCCTTTGCCTTCTGTTCAGATGCCTTATTATTTATAAATAGCAAATCTATCTCTCACCTCGCTTTTACAGCATGCTATTTTTAAGTGCCTGGGAGAAATAAATCAGTCAAATAAAAGTTACCCTTTCGACTGACCTCAGCTGGCTCACAATAAATTGTTAAGATGTACTAAAGATGGCTGCCTGGGTTCTATGACATCAGTAATAGCTTTCACGTGCTGCTGTGCCCTCTTCGTTACTAAATTCCTTTTGAAAGTGGACACATTCTCACTATCGTTCTTGAGGCATAAGGAGAAATAGCTTCAAGCAGCTAACAGACTCCCTGGATCACTGGCACGCCGCTCACAAATGTCCAGCTCACTCCTCTCCACACTCCCATCCTCTTACAATTCCTTCATCCTTCCAAGCTTGGATCACTGCAGCTTCCTACAGGGAGTCTTCTTTGATTTTCTGTCTTACGTTCTTCCCAGTCAAGATCAAAAACCCACACCCTCTCTCATGAACCTCCATAACATCCTATTTTTTTCTCTATAACATATACGGTCATGAATCAGAATTGTGTAACCAGGAATTTGAATAAAACTGTTCTACATGTGTTGCTAATTACTGAGCCCCAAACTAGAAAGAGATCTTTTAACTTCTGTAGCTTTTCTGGTGTGCACAAACACACCTAGGTCGGATTACTAAGCAGTAGGTGCTAGCAACTCTCCTATAAATGTCTCACAAACTCCTACTGACCAGATGTTCCCAAATCCATGATTATCCAGGACCCTCTCACTGTGAGCTACCTCTCAGTGACCCATGATTCCAGTCACTCTTTTCAAAACACTGATCATTCATGTGTGTATCCATGTATGTACATGACAGAGGCAGGAGTGTGGCAGAGGTGAGGACAGCTTTGGAGCCTGTGGTTAACATGTACAGGACAGAGGAAGTGTGGCGGAGGTGAGGACAGCTTTGGCGCCTGTGGTCAACTCCTTCCAGATTAACACAGGTTCCAGGGACTGAAGCGTGTCAGGCTTGTGCAGCAAGTCCTCACCCACTGGGCCATCTCCTCAGTCCCCCGACTACTTGGGATATAAATACACATCAGTTCTCAGAGGGCCTCATGAAGCACGACCAGCATCAGCCACTTAGATACAACAGTGAGTCTCCTGAAGCACACCCCCTGACCCTGGAGGGATTCCATCCAGACACATACTGGCTATGTCTCTCAAGTCAGTGACATATTTCTTTGTCATCCTACTGGACCAGTAGCACCTTGAGAATAAGAACCAGGTCTTCGTTAAAATAGGCATTTAAATTGACATTTTAAAAACACTAAAACAGGGTTTCAGAGAGACCAAGAAAGAAGAAAGATCACTTGTCATCTCAATAACACAAAGATTATCAAGTAAATTTTCTTCATTTTCTTCATATTTTTATGAGTTATAGATTACATTTATATAAACTGCTACATACATCTTGTCTTTTCTCGTAGTAGTACTTGCCAGCTTATTTTAATAGATGCATAGCTATCCAATGAGTGGACTGACCATTATTTACTTGGTCATTTAATTCTCTTTACTAAAAAACTGTTCCCTCACGTATTTTCATTGTCTTGGAAAACCATACCCGTCTTAATTTTACATGAGCTCCAGCCCCTCTTGTGAAGTTCCTGAATCAGAGTAAGAGGGAACACCTTCATTTCTACGGAAACACGCTGCGTACAGGCTTGGCTGCATCTGCTCATCTTTAACAACAGGAGTGAGCGCCAACAGCACTGTGTGTGCATGGCTTCTTCTTGTGTTGTCCTGTCTCTTGGATCACTAGCAAAGGTAAACACTTACAGATTCCCAAAGGCCTGCTTACCCACATTTCTTCCCACAGCTCTTACCCAATCAATCATTGTGGCAGGCTTTCTCTTGGGCCACCAACCAGCTCCCAATTCATGACATGGAAACTTATTCTTACTTATGAATGCTCCACCTTATCTTATGCTTGTCCCACTAGCTCTTGTAACTTAACCTGTTTCTTCTCATCTATGTTTCGCATCTGGGTTTTTTACCTTTATTTCATTCTGTATGTCCTACTGCGTGTCTGGCTAGCCCCGGGAATCCCCCTCTTTCTTCCTCTTCTCTTCACCTTTCTTCTCAAGCCTAGCTTCCTCCTCGTACTTATCCTCTCTGCCTGCCAGCCCTGCCCATCCCTCTCCTGCCTAGCTACTGGCCGTTCAGCTTTTTATTAGACCAATCAGGTGTCTTAGGCAGGCAAGGTAAAACAGTAACACATCTTCACATAGTTAAACAAATGCAGCATAAACAAATGTAACACATCTGTGCCTACAGTTAAAGTAATATTCCACAAGTCATTACCAAGTTCTTAGTGGCCTGTGACACTTCTCTGAGAGAATTCCTTTCCAGCTGATGATTTGCCCCTGAAGTATCCTGTCTTGCCTTCTTCTCTCAACACATACCTCACACACTTTATTTACTTCAATTTTCCTAACCAAATTGGTTACTGTTTTCCTTCAAATTTCATTGGGAAGCCTATGCAAGAGGTTTGCTATGAGTTCAAGGCCAGCCTGGGGTACCTAGTAAGGATGGCCAACTTGAACTACAGAGTCTTTTAAATGGGTTGGAGGCATGGGGGGGTGCACTCACAACTTAATCACTAAAGATGCCTGCTGACAAGACTAATGACATGAATTTGACCTGCAAATCCTGTATGATATAGGTTGTCCTCTGACTTCCATATGCATGACATGGCACACACTGCACGCACATGCACACACACACACACACACACACACACACACACACTAAATACATATAAAAAATAACATTTCTAAAAGTCACCCTTTGAATTTATGTTCTTGTTTTACCCTTTTTTTTTAATCTAGCCTTTTAACTTATAAGTCTGAGATGGGCCATTCTGCACTAGCCAATGATCTACTGCAGTGTGTTTCACATATGAAGCACTCAGTGAATGCTTAAATACCCCTGTTAAAGGATAACATCTAGAAAATGAAATCGTATTAGTCTCTGCACAAATTAATTAACAAACTCAACACAAAAGGTCAGAGGCACTCTGTAACCAATAGGAAGACAACCTTCAGATCTGTTTCTCCCACTGCAGGCAGGCATATAAACCCTGTGGTGTGGGTTTTTCCTCCAGAGGAAGTGCTGTATGCTGCAGGGAAGACTTTGAGACCAGGATGTTCTAAAGGGAAGTGAAATCTTCCACTTTGCCAGGAATGCTCCTCAAAACGCAGAAAGTAAACAACACAAAAGCTTAAGAAAGTCCCTGAAACTGACCAGATGGACTAGGCCCCTCCTCCTCATGCGTTTACAGCAGTAAGGACGCCTGCTGAGAGACCTGCAGGCTAACCCAACCACCTAGAAGAGGCAGAGACCAACAAAGTGTCCTGGAAGAGACATTCCAACCTGGCAGGCGGCCTGCAGACTGTGCACTGCCTTCTGGGCTTCCAGCTTTCACGAGCCTTCACCCATGTTGGGGTGGGCTGTGGTAATGATACAACTATCTGAGTCATTTCTTCTCCTGTAGGTAACCTCAATCGAACTCACTGGCTCCACCAAGCTGTGCTTTGGTGGTACCTTCTTTTGAGCTATCAGCGGATCCCTATCTGGGGTGATGAAAGTTTGTTCACTTCCCAGGAGTAGTGCCACACCACAACCACATGGTTTAGGAAAGCCTTTTTCATGACAAGCTGCATTTTCACATCTGTCCATAAGTCACACAAACTCCCTTTCACACAGAGTCAGCAGTATGGAAGACAGGAGGATAGTGTGATACCTGTTTTACTAAGTCACAGTCCTAAGATAGCTGTCACATTGTGTGTTTGTGTACTAACAAACAAAACTCACATCATCACGTAGACAGTATGCAAGTCACACATTCAGGTACTGCAACTGTGACAGCATGGTAGTGGTTCTGTCAATCACCCACTGCACAACAGAAAAGTAATACATTCATATGGAGTTCACAAACTTAAATACCCCAAATATCACCCAAGGAGGAGCAGTTTTATTCTTCTTTTCCTGCCAGACTACCTCTTGTGTGGCTGTGCACGAGTGTGCACATGCATGTGCCTATGTGTGTAGGTGCAGAGGCCAGAGGTTAACACAAGATGTCTCCATCTACTGATATCCAGTTTTTATTTTGGGTTTTGTTTTTGAGACAAGGTTGATCAGTAAACCTGGTAATTGCTATTTCAACTAGGCTGGGGGCAGGAGCAGCCAATGAGCCCCAGAGATGCTCTATCTCCTCGCAATAGTTAGAGGGCATGCATCACCATGCCCAGCTTTTATGTGGGTGCAAGGTCTGAAGTCAGGACCTCCTGCTTACACAGCAAATGCTCTTACCTACTGAGCCATCTCCCCAGCTTCAATTGTCATTTTCTGTTGCAAAGAGATGGTTAGACAAAAAAAAAGAAAGAAAGAGAAAGAAAGAAAGAAAGAAAAGGAAAGAAAAGCACAGCATCAATAAAAAAAAAAGATAAATAAAAAATAAGCCACCATACATGTGCTTCCCAGGCTGCAGCATGGATGCAGAATACCCATTAATCTAACCTCCATCTCAAGGCCCACAACAACACTGCTGGGGAAGTTAATCTTGGTGAGGTCTGAGGCACTGAAATGAGCATGCTGAATGGGTGTCCCTTCTCTGAAATGCTTGGAGCCAGAGGCATCCAGATTTCAGATTTGACATTTTTATATCCATAGTGGGATATTGGGGGGTGAACACAAGATTCATGTACATTTCACTTGTGCCATTTATACAAAGCTAAAGGATGCTTCTTGCAGTGTCTCCAGGGCACCTGTGTCCTAACCCGTCAGCAGCAGCAAAAGCAGGTGTGGGACTCTCTACTGGCGCATCAAGTCAGCAACCAAACTGCTCTGGATTTGGAAGCACTTCAGATGTTCAGTTTTAAGATTATTCACAGTAAGTTTCTCTTGTCTATTTTAAGTAGAAGAATAAATCAAATAATTGTAGTAGCCCTACCTTATATATTGGAAAAGCTACATCTCCTAGTTAACACACAAATACATCAGAGAGATGGTTAGGGTTATACCATATTTTCTGTTTACATTTAAAACTAAAGAGGATGATTTATGAATTTTTTCCATATATTGATTTTTATTATGGTTGAAATATGTTGAGTCTGAATATAATTTAATAATGAATCACTAGTCGCTAGTTAGGTAATGGGCTGGAAAACTGGCTCAGTAGTTAAGCATACATGCTGCACTTGTGAAGACTGGCACTCAAAGCCCAGCACCCACGCCAAGCTGGCTGTCTCATAAGCACCTGCACCTGCAGCTCTCAAGGGGCCAACATCCTCTTCTGACCTCTGCATGCACAGGCACTCATGCCATGTACAAACACCTGGGTACGCACTCAGATAAGCACTGCAGAAAGACACACAGACAAATAAACAAAAATAAACCTTTTTTAAAAAGAGATGGAAATGCCTTTAATAAAAAAATAAACAAATGAATGCAGTTGGTCCACAGCTGATCCTCTGCCATTTTCAAGGCTAGGTGTTTCTAACATTACACAGGCTGCTTTTTAACATCTAGACAAACTGACAAGTGAGTGCAATGGTTTGAGACACAGCCTGATTTCTGTTGGAGAGGTTATCAGGGGCTTACAGCCAGGCCACTAAACTCCCCCCAGAGAGTGGTTCAGGGGCGTGAAGGGGAGCCCTGGGTGGTGTAATTGGCAGAGAAGTCTCTGAAAATCTGGGGAAGCTGAGGGCGTGCTGCCTGCCAAGCTCACTCTTTGCAAACAATCTTACCTGTAACTTCAGAGGCAACCCTGCGTTTCCTGAGCTGATGGATTGAAACTTCTAATGCAGAGACTTGGAGAAGAAACTCCCCACATCAAAAGCACAGGCTAATAAAGTTACTATAATTCAAAGGAAACTCGACTCCAAGCTTCCTGGAAGCCAGAGCAAATAGAAAACATTGAGTTACATAATTCTCAGTGGTGGACAGAGGAAGGGTGCCAGATCATAAGGAGGGAAGCGTGCCTTCTGAAACTAGATTCTGAGAGCCTGTCATGTGAATTCTGACGACAGGAGCTAAACACAGTAAGAGACAATGCGCTGGGCCACTTTATAGGAAATGCAGGAACCTTTGTGTTATGAAATAGCTTTTATGGATAAAATACTCAGACTTTTAAAAACACCTGCATGTCACACACGTGGCCCACAGGTCCTATGGGGCACACAAGATCATCCAACAGACAAACAAATCAATCCCTCAGGCCCACCCAAATCAATGTCCTGCCTCACAATTATAACCAACCAACCCAGTACCGAGCTGGACAGCCCTTCTTTCCAGGAGAAGCTCTTTTGGTACCCACCATTCTCTCTGCCCATGAAAACTCTCTCAGTACCTTCCAAATCTTCAAGTCCATCCTAACCCTTCCCTGAGGCTCAGATGCCTACTGCCAAAAGCTGAGGTCAGGTTACCTATGGGGAAGACCCAGACACATCTCTTACAGACATCCAACTAGAAAAACAAAATGTAGGATTAAATATTTTCTGGTGATTTACTTCGGTATGAAAGTAGAGATAAAGTTATTGCACCGCTCTCCAAAATCATTCATAAAACCACTTCTGTACGAAAATCAAAAGGCTTTTGCTGAGGGAGAGTCAGACTCTGAATCTTCAAAGCAGCCACTCTCAGCTACCTGGGGTGGAATTTGAACCCTCTACATGTGAAAGAGTTGCACAAGGAGAACCAGACTACAGAAACAGAGCTGCCTTCTGCACGGTCTGAATCTGAGCCACGCTCACCTACTTAAGAGCTGTGAGACACTTTGGTTAGTTTCTCTTTGCAACTGTCTTATTGCTAGGGTTCTTGAGAGCCCAGTGAGTTGATGTACGTAACGCTTCTAGAACAAAATCCATGCCCAGCTGGAGCACATGGGAAGGCAGGCCGCTCAGGTCTACTCTGACATGCACACTCTCAGTTACTCTGCTATCTAACTGATCACGACCTAGCTTTCAGCAAGTACACACTCCTCAGAGAAGGTTAGCATTCTGTTTAAAATAAAAAGTCTTTTACAACAGCAAGGTTAATTAAAATCACCCAAATTTCAGTTCATGTAGACATTTATCAAGGTCACTATCATTCCTATTCACCCATTTTACATTCCTCTTCAGTCCATCCTTTACTTCCCTCTTGTTCTCAGTGACCAAAACTTTAAAACTGGAAAATAAGCAAATTTTACAGAGAACTGTTTGATTAAAAGTTATTTCTCTACATGTATCATACCAGCTATTTAATATTTTTTCAGTCTTTGTTCTCAGAAGCACAGGTTTGGCTTAGCTCTGCTGAGATCATCTTGAATTAACTTACTATTACCTTTGTCCAGACTTGGGTTCTAAAGTCTAATGTAAGTGACAATAGCTGCAGTCACAGTCCCTTTGATCACTTAGCCTGTAAAGAGTGCTTCTTCCAGAAGGCCCTATCATGTGTGCTCAAGTTTTGCCAGACAGCTGTCTCTTCAGCCCACAGCATTCAGGATGGTTACATTCACATTCAGAAGGAAGCTGCTCACACCACAGTTAGGGACAGAGAAGGCTGCCATCCAGCATATGGGGACATATATTCACCCATCAGCATGAAAAGGCTGAAGAGCACTAACCTGCACTCTTTAGAATACATTTTCCTCAGTTATGTGTTCTCCTATTGCAAAGAGATTAAATGGGAACCAGGGAATATCTGCAGATTAAAGAAGCAATTCATAGAAGGTAACATTTCCCTTAAAAATTCCTAATGCATCTGATGCCATAGAACAGTAATACTGCACAGGGTTAACTTTCTAATTTGGCAAATAATATTTGTATGTACACATGTATGCATGTGTGTGGAAGGCAAAGGAGAACTTTGGGTATCATTTCTAAGGGGCCATCCACATGTTTTTGAGAGAGGTTTTCCCATTGACCTGGAACTCTCCAAGGCTAGGCTAATTGGTCACAGAAGCTGTCTCTGCCTCCTCAGTGTTGGAACTGCATGAATGTCACCATATCTGGCTTTTCTAATGGTTTCTGGGGATTAAACTCCGGTCCATCTCCTCAGCTGCTAATGTGGCAAATTCTTTTAAGAGGTTTGCACAGCAAAAAGCATTGGGAGATGTTTTTGTGCATTCTAAAGTTTAGTCTCTCACCCAGTCAGCAGAACTCAAATTTCACCTGACCCCTAACCCTATCTTCAGTCCAGGATGATAGAAGAACAGTCTTCGGAGAGGGCTGAAAAACTACTCTGGAGAGGAAAGCAGCTGAAGAGTATAAACTGATCCTGTCCATGCTGCCTAATGAGTATCCCCGGGGTAGAAGATGCTATCTGCTATCTGTCTTTAAGTCTTCTAATTGATGCATCTATAGACATAAGTGAGGCTAGGACCTACTGGGCAGTAACTGCTTCTTTGTAAGAAGAATAATGTAGTCAGCTAGAGAAATTTAGCAATGTGACCTATAATTCTGCAAAAGTGGGAAAAGAGGAGCACATTTGGGGCAGGGGGGACGAACATACCAGCATGTCACTTGCAACAGCTCCCAACCATGTTTTGCCAGCCACAAATTTTACATGGCAACCCATTATAGGTCAAGCACTGAGACACTAACAATGGGAACTTTAGAGCCGGGTACTGGTGACACATGCCTTTAATTCCAGCACTCGGGAGGCAGAGGCAGGTGGATTTCTGTGAGTTTGAGGCCAGCCTGGGCTACAGAGTGAGCTCCAAGAAAGGTGCAAAGCTACACAGAGAAACCTTGTCTCAAAAAAAAAAAGGGAACTTTAGAGTTACTATTTAAATATAAAGTAGGAAGCCACATATGAACCTGCAAATGACTTTACACAAGTTTCTCTCTTTAATAAAAAGAGAAAACGTCGGAATTATTTTATAAGCTAATATCTTGGGGAGGTACACAGGAAGATTCCAAATTCACCTCACTATTGGAGAAAAAAAATGCTTTTGCCATACCATTGGAAAAGTCTTCCTCTTGTTCTAAAATAATTATTTTTTTAAATGATGTACTCAGAAAAATAGTATACAGCCATATTGGCTTTATCTAAATATCAACAATAAAGAATAAGACAACAAAATATCAGATCAATAGTATAAAACCAGTCATTGTATAATGTTTCAGCCACCAATTCTCTGCTTGTAGTTTCTGGAAACTGGCTTTCTGAGACAGTATCAAGAATAACTTCAAGTCTACAGTCTCCACTGTGGAAGTCACTCACTTAGTAGGCAGTGACTGAAAGTCTATTCTGTGCCAACAGTGATGCTGCTGCTTTGTAATCATCCCCATTGCAGGTACTGTGCTTCATATTTAACTGACAATCCCCAGGAACTCCGTGCTCACATTTAACTGCTTATTTCCAGCAGCTTCTGGGGATCTATCTGAAGCTACAGCTTCGTGTGACCCCCTCCTTTTCTTATCCTTGATAGCTACACATGTCCATGGTTTGGGTAAGAGTTTGGGGGAGGAAAAAGTACTGCAAGCAAACATTCCTGATGACTCCTGATCTCCAATAGGAATTTTCTCCTTTCATTTTAAGATTAGAAAAGGACAGAACCAATTATTTGGCAGAACAATAAGAAGTGTTGGGAAATATCAAAGTGGTCTTGAAAACTGTAAAATGCTTTCCTAATGTAATCTATCATTGCTTGGTTATTCTGGTGATGTCAAGTATTCATTTGATTATTATGGGAATTGGAAATCCCCTACTATCTGAACTGCCACAACAGAGAACTACACAAAGTCTGTGTCATCTTTATGATGCTCAACATAGTGTTTAATTAAAGCCATCAATACCCTGTGCCAGTTCAGTTTACCCTGAAAGAATTCTAACTTCGCTGACTTCTAAACAATGACTTAACAGGAAGAGAATGGAATTTCAAGTTAGATCTCGATTTTGCTTTCATATGACCTTCAACAATGTAAGCTCTGTGAAATTCAGTCTCTCCAGCTATAAAAAGTGGCTGATAAAAAAGTCACAGAGTTTGAAAAAGGAAGGCAACATTCAGCTTGTCTACGCAGGAGAATTTAACATCCCCATGCATCTTTCCTAAGCAGTGTACAAACTGACAACCAGCTGTATACTCTCTTTGCCAGACGAGAATTCTAGAGGGCTAAGTTTGTGTCAGTTTACCTATATCCTCCCATTTTATGTCATAAGAACTGGAATTCCAGTACCTTTCAAATAGCCCCTCAACTTTCTGAATATCTTCACAAAGCCATACTGATTGTCCGTGTTGGTCAATCATGTTTACTAGACCAGACTAAATATCCCCAAAGCTTTCCAACTTCCAAGTGTCTTAACATGCAAAGAGAGGAAGGCCTTTCTGGAACGGAAATCAGGACCCACGTAGACATGTGCGAGGCACACAATGCTGTCATCTCTGCAGGGTGTGGACCTGGGACAAACTTCCACCCCATTGTTAAATTCATCACTACAATGTAGCATTCTGCCTCGGGCAGACTCAGCAAAGGTAATAAATAAAATTCTGACGCAGACAGTCTTTGTTATCTTTTTACATGGTTTATATAAAAGATCCCAAAGATGTTCAGAAGTATGTATTACTCTTCTCCAATATAATCATTTACCCAAGTAAAACACCATTATTTCCTTATAACACTTGAATAAAAATGGCAATTAAAATGAAATACTTTGGCTGCTATCATCTGCAGGATCTAAGCACGTGTTTACAAATGTAAGCACAATCCCAAGAAGGCACGTTACCACGACCAACCTCACACATGGCTGTTATTTACTAATCTTCTCTGTGTGTTTTCTTCTTTGAGGCATTGTTCTAGGATTCAGCCCTAATAAATAAACCTTGTATGGTTAATTATGTTGCTGCACTAACAATAACAAGTTGGCCCGCTTCCATTTTGACTGTAAAAATCTTCATTAAGGAAGATAATGAACACAGGGACTGAAAAGTCCACCACAGAGAGAGGCATGGGACCTGCCAGGAAAGGAGGGTGTATATACAAACTAAACTCAGGCAAAGCACGATACTAATTTATCTTACATGCAAATGCCAACTTGACAACATTCAGTGGGAATGTGATTATTAAAGACTGTCTAGTCTTTCTTGATTAAATTTTCTGCTTTAAGCAAGTTTTAAAATTTTTCTGTTTCAGAATTTATTCTTGCTGGGTATAGTGGCTTGGTGTATTACCAGATTCAGAATTAAAAAACAGCCTAGATTGCATAATAAATTTTAAATCCCTCTCTCAAAATGCTCTTATGTTCTCTCTCTCTCTCTCTCTCTCTCTCTCTCTCTCTCTCTCTCTCTCTCCCCCCCCCCTTATTTTCCTAATTTAAAAAAAAAAGAAATAGTTAAAGGCTGCAGAGGCTTTCAAATGTTCCATGCTAGGAAAGGGAAATCCTACCAGTGAGTCATAGCTGCAGCTGAACGTGATAGCCAGAGAAGCGGACGGGTGAGGAGCCGGAGAAGCGGACGGGTGAGGAGCCAAGGGAAGACCCTGGCACACCCTGATATTCTCAGGAAAGGCAGCCGGAGAGACCACAAGCATGTTTTACTTGAGGTAAAACAGAAGCCACTGCCTCCTGTTGGATTTAGTGTTGTCAGGAGTGTGACTTGGAAATCTTTCATCATGAAGGCCTGAGAGCTAAGAAAAAGAAATCCTACTTGTGTAAAACCTATCTCAGATGTTTTAAGCATCACAAAGGTATTTAGACATTTAATTAGCTTAATTAGTGCCTGAAAAAAGTCAGTAAATGTGCCAAAATAATTGTGCTCTTAACAGCAGTGGGATAACTTCTGCCTGAGCCATAGAACACTATTGTTCTTAACAATCACTAAGTTCTGAAGTAAAGCCATTACTTTAAAATAAGTACACACTGATCTTTAAGGGAAACTCAGAGTATCAAATATAAAATTTGTAGAAATCAGGAAGAACCTATGGGCCAGTGGAAGACAAAGGGAGAAGTCTCACTGGGAACTGAGGCTCATGGACCGAGTGCACATACACAGTTCCTTGTTTACAGCAAGACTATGTCATAGTAAACTAACTGCAAATACGGTACATAAAACTGCATACCATCCACCCAACCACTAAGCATCTGGCTTAGCCACACAGTACTCTGTGCAGCATCATGTGATCATGTGACTGTGGTCCTGAGAGGTCAAAATGATTGTGTGGGAGCTGCAACCCATGCTGCTTTCAACACCAAGTGTATCATTCCTGTGCCCCTAGCATGGGAGAAGATCCAAACCCAAAAGCCTAGCTTCTGCTGAATGCACACCAACCTACACTGCCCTAAAGCAGAAATAGTAAGACAAACCATAGATGAGTCAATTGCTTTTGTTTAGGAAAATGAGGTGAAATCACCTGCCATGCAGAACTGCTGGTATCATAAAAGCTGAGGCTGTGATCTGACACATACGTGCTCAACTGAGGATGACTTTATTACCAGCACTAAAATCATCCTTCCATTATATTGGCATTAATGAGGCAGGTGAAGTGTTCCATATACCGAAACACTCAATCAGGGCAATGTCTTTTCCCTTTGACTACAATAGTTATTTAATCTTTTTAAGGCTATTTCTACTTAATCACAACTACTTTCAAATAAAGCAGTTGTAACAAGATTTAAGAATATGAGGGTAGGGGTGCTGAAGAGATGGCTCAGCAGTTAAAGGCACTTGCTGCTCTTGCACAGAATCCAGCTCTGGTCCCTAGCACCCACGTCAGGCAGCTCACAACCATCTGTAACTCCAGCACCAGGGGGAACTGGTGCCCTCTTCCTGACTCCACAGCACCTGCACTTACACATACACACACACACACACACACACACACACACACACACACACACACACTGTTATAATGAAAATTTTTAAAGAACTTGAGGGATTTGCTAGGCCACAGGAGCAGCTCCACATGAGAACACTTGCCCAACATCTGTAAGGACCTGTGTAGCATCATCAGGGCCAAAGGCTTTGGTGAAGAATCCGGGTGGAGTGGAGGGTTCTTATATAAACAGTGTATTAAACTAACAAGTGAAATTTTCCTATCAGAGGGACTTCTGAACTAGAATGTACAACTTCATGTTCAGTATGACAATGTGATACCCATAGTGCTCTACACTCTCAACCACATAAAATGATCACCTAAATACTAATAATTCTCATAAAACAGTCGAGACTGTCACCACTGAGACACATAATTCATGAGGGGAAAGGCTGCAGGAATAATTTAAGACTCTCTCCCACAAACTCAACAAACAGTCCTTTCAATGTACATTGGGGCTTCGTAGAATGCTTACGATTTTACTAGAAAATGCAGCGAGAAAAGGCATCATTAACTTACACCTTACATAAGGAACAAAGCTCTGTGTAATAGGCTACTCCTCTGAAATGCCCTTTATTTGTATGACAGTAATAATCCTGTTAACAATAACTTTAAAGACCATCACATGAGGGCTGGGGGTGTAGTTCTGTGAGCATTTGTCTTGCCTATGTGCGGCACTTCAGTTTGAGCTCTAGCACAGCAAAAAGAAAGAAAGAAATCACTGTTGAGAGGTATGAACAGAAGATGAGGGGGCTTCTGCAATGCTAGCAATATTCATTAGCCAATACACACCAATAAGGAGCAGTTTACTAAACACTTACTGCGTTCCAGGCACTAGTCCAACTCAACCGAAGAGAATGCACAACATGGAATAGCAGACGAACAAGACAGGTCAGTGTCTGGTGTGACATCCTAAAGCAACAAAGAACAGAGTAAAGCAAGAGAGACTCGAGCTGAGGCATGGGGAACCTCTGAGGCCTGACTGAGGTGACATTTTAAAAAAAGACTTAGGTGAGGGAAACCATGCACCAATTCAGAAAAGGAACAATTCAAGAGGAAGAGTGAGCCAGCCGAGGGCCCCTTGGGACACTTAGGAAGAGGACAGTGTAGGAAGGACAGACTGTCCAAGAGTGCAGAAGGTGAGGGAAGGGGAAGGCGTGAGCAGGCCACAGCCAAGCGATCAAAGGGCAGCGAGCCACCAGCTTTCATCAAAGCCCTGGTACAGCTGCCATGAGGAGACTGTAGGGAAGGAAGCAAGGACAGACCACGGAGACCTGCTGGAGGCTGTGGCCACAACTCAGCCAAGACCTGAAGGTGCCCTGGGCCAGGATAGAAACCACAAAGCAAGTGAAGTGAGTAGACTCTGGGTGGATTCTGAAGACAGGGCCAAAAAGATGGGATGGCAGATTAGAGGGAACAAGGAAGCAAGCATGAATGAGCCCACAGTGACTCCCCAAGTCTTTGGCCTAACTGGGAAGACAGATTTGCTATTAACTAATTACACAAAGGGATTCTGGGTCACAGAGATGGGGATGTGCAAAGGATCTCAATTTGTGTCTTGATACTTCTGAGGCATTACTAGACATGCAAATGAAGTATTGAGTGGGCAGCTGTACTTAGGAGCTAAATTTTAGATGACCATTTATTTTACAGGCAGCTAAACAAAAAATAAAATCTAATCAATAAAATGAAACCTTAACTTCTAACATCTATTTGACTAGTCAATATAACGCATTTCCTCCATTATTAACTTTCACTTAGTACATCAATGTAATGCTCCATCATAAAATTCCCAGAACACTATTAAAAACCCTCACTGAACTCTTAAGATATCCTAGAAGAATAATTTCACTCAAAGTGTAATTAAAAATGAATATTAGCAAACAGAGAAAATAGGCTAAATCATTATTTAACAATATAAAAGGTTCAAGTCACCCCTAAGGTAAATTATAATGCTTAGAAATAAAATGTCATCAGCTCCTGTCAGATCTCAATGTAGTTTTCACTGCAGACTTAGAAAACTCATGCAGACTCAAAATGGCATGAATGTAGCACTCCACAGACACACAGCTATTCAACATGAATAGATTTTCACCTTTAACAAAATAGTGTGATCATTTTTAAGGATAATGTGTTTTTTAAAAAAACCTCAGCATATTGATAGTTAATGCAATCACACTGTGTGGTGACTGAATGATAATGACTCTCATAGGCTCATGTATTTGGATGCTTGGCCCTCAGCTGGTGGAACTCTTTGGGAAGGATTAGGAGGTGTAGCCTTGTTGGAGGAGGTGTGGCCTTGTTGGAGGTGTGTCACTGGAGGGAGGCTTTGAGGTTTCAAAATCCCACAACATTCTCAGTTAGCTCTCTGCCTTGTTTGTGGATGAGATGTAAGCTCTCAGCTAATGATTCCACCTCATGCCTGACTGCCTGCTTCCATGCCTCCCACCATGATGGCAATGGACTCTAACACCCTGGAACTAAACCCCCCCCCCCCAAACTCTTCTATAAGTTGCCTAGTTACACTGTCTCTTCACAGCAATAGAAAAGTAACTAAGACATACTGCCTGGCAGCTGCATGCTGCCCTGTATCAAACATAACCTAAGTTAGGGGTTAAACAAATAAGTAGCTCCCTCTACTCCCAACTACACCAAGTATCAGATTTTTTGTCAGTTTAGGATCTCATCATTTGATTTTGATTCTGTAATACAATTCAAATACAGAACATTCAAATACAGAACTAGGAGTCGCTGACATATACAGGGTCATTTACCAAACAGGGAAAAGAGATGCTTTCAAATAGCTAACCCATGAACACTGCTTTTAAACACTGTAAACCCTGTAAGAACTGCTACTCAAGAATGAAAGTTTAGAGACAAGTCAAATGGGCTGATGGAGGTTTGCCCATGCAGCATATGAAAGGGAACTGTCAGTAAATAATGTGCATGTTTAGCATATTGTTGCAACCTTAAACATGAAGTTATCAGCAAGCAGGACGCTATTGAGATTTCTGTTTTCCCAGTCCCAGAATTCCCCAAACTAACTATGCTGCTGTCTAACACAAAAAGTTATAACCCAAGACAGCTGGTATCATGGGGCAAACATCTTATATCCCTCAGCTTATGAAAACTGGACGGAAATGAGACACATTGCTGTGGAATAAGCCTTCTGTACACTGTGAATATATATATATATATATATATATATATATATATATATATATATATATATATATTCTCACTGGCTAATAAAGAACTGACTGGCTGGCAGCCAGGCAGGAAGCATAAGCGGGACAGCCAAACTGAGAATGCTGGAAGGGAGAAGGGCAGGGTCAGAGGAGTCACCAGGAAATGCAGAAAGAACAAGACATGCTGGAGGACAGGTAAATCCACGAGTCACATGGCAATACATAGACTAATAGAAATGGGTTAATTTAAGTTGTAAGAGCTAGTTAGTAACAAGCCTGAGCTATTTACCTCGTATTTACAATCAATACTAAGTCTCCTACTTGGGAGTAGCTTTTGGGACAGAAACTTCCACCTACAACACGTACTTTAAAAGAGATACAAAAAGTCAGATCTGGTGGCACAGAACTGTAATCTCAGCTAGTTGGCTCACTGAGGTAGGAGGACTGTAGTGGAATATTTATTTTAACTGGGCAAAGATATGTTACATTTGTTTAATTATGAAAAAATGTTCGCTGTTTCACCATGCCTGCCTAAGGCACCTGACTGGCCTAATAAAAGATGAATGACCAATAGCTAGGCAGGTCTGAGCTACTCCATGCCCCTAGCATGCCCTTTAGACTCCTCTACTTATCGCCTGGCAAACGTGGCACAGTGCCCGACAGACTTGGTAACTTCCTTCAATGATGGCTGGTGATGTAGAAGTGTAAGCTGAAATAAACCCTTTCCTCGCCAAAGTCTCATGATGTTTTATCATAATAGAAACACCTAACTGAGACATTACCCTCACCTAATTATTTAGCATTCATTATGAAACTGAATGCTTATATCATACTAAGTTAAAGAAGGCAAAAGGCCTTACCTTGTATGATTCCATGACTGCTGGGGTGGGGGTCGGGTAACAGAGTTTCTTTCTGTGGTGATGAAAATGTTTTAGAAGGAACAGTAATGACAGCTACATATCTTTGTGAGTACTGCTAGCTATGAAACACTAAATTGGACACTTGAAAAGGGTGGATTTTATGAGTTTGGAATCCTTTGGTTTTCAGATAACAGCAGTGTGAGTCCTTGTACTTCAAGCAAAGCCCCATGTACTTCAATAACAAAGTAGCTCCAAGATTGATCAATAGATGACAGATCATTGCTAAAGTTCACAACGCAGTCCTAAACAAGCAAGAAAGATGCTTCACTCATGAGACTGCTGAAGGAAGAAAACGTAAAACTCATTCTAAAACTACAACTTAAATGAAAAAAAAATATAAAACGTTAAGAACTTGATATATTTTGGTCGTTCAACAAATGTGCTCACAGAGAACACTTCATCTTCCAAAAAGGCACTGGACCTACTTTCCGCCTCACTAAAAGAAAATCCCTTCCCCAGAGATTTGATTAATCCTACATGCTAACTTTTAAAGGAATCTTGTTTTCCCCTAGGGAGAAAGCATTACCTCCCTTCATAGCTCAGGCTGAGGCCCCTAGTTATTCCAGTCCTTGCTGTTCTATTCCCTTTCATTGCGACACACATGTACTCTACCCCAAAATAGGAAGACATATTTCTATTTAACCATGCTTGCATAGACAGCATTATCCTAGCTCATCTATGACATAAGCAGGGTCCAAGGACTTGCTGAGCTTTGCGGTGCCAGAGCTTGTACTGAAGCCCAAAGGTTTTGGCACCAGTGGAAAAAAAAAATGTCCACTGGGTTTTCAGTAAATAAATAAAACAAATTCTTTTACTACTATAACACACATCTGTATGCTTTCCAATATTTTTCTCTCATTATTTCAAATAAGTTCCTCTAAGTGCAACAACTATGTCTAAAGGTTAACCTCCCACACTTACTCCCCATCTCCACAGCAATGAGAATGTCAGGTTACCCATGAACATGGAATATTGTGATGGTCATTGAGCTGTATCATCAAAAAATAAACAGAAAGTCTTTTAAAAAAGTAAACCTTTTTCCACTTAGGAAGTTGTATAAGAACTTAAAAATGAACTTAAGCTCACCTTCTCAAGAAATACCAACAAATAAATCAAGGACCTGGTTTGCAAATAGTGAGTGTGTGAGTGTGTGTGTGTGTGTGTGTGTGTGTGTGTGTGTGTTTACTTAAATTGGAGCTTATACTTTTAAAATCCCCTAACCTTCTGATGGCAGTGGACTCTGCTAAGAGATATTAGACCCGAAAGACTCACAAACTTATAAGAATGAAGCAAAATACTTCATATGGAGCATAATTAACTTACATTTTCAGGAAATAATTCAACTGACAATAAACATAACCTCAATTAATGAGTTTTATAAACATGAAAAAACCTAATGAGTTAATGTGATTACAAATGGTAAACTCTGCCTAATGAACTTTCTAGTCATCTTCCTCTTCTTATTATCAGTGCAACTGATAAGATGTCCACATATAGATGACAAGCACAAACCTTTATGGTAAGATACTGACAACTGAGGGCCACTGTAAAGCAACAGGATGTTAACTTTTATGCTTACCTTCTTAGAACAAAGCATGTAGGCCTTCTATACCTTGGTAATGTAGAAAAGAATGTGTCTTTATACATATAATGCTACATTAAGATCATGAATACATGCATATGCCTTCATCAGAAAGCACATGCATTCACACCTTATAAACAATACCCAAATTAACAAGAGGTTTGCATACATTAACTTATATAATCATCAAGCAACCCAATGGGACTTTACAGACAAAGAAACTGAGTCCCGAGAAATCGCATCTCTAGATCAGGAAGTTATATACAGAAACAGCCCATCTCTTGAGAAGCCACCACTGTGGAATGGTGCCTCTATCTCACAATAGCCGGTGCCATGGGTACCCTGAATGTTCATTATAAAATGGATGTGGTGCTTGAGGCAGGCCTTCAAGACTAAGTGGGGCAAAGGTCATGCCTGAGCACCAGTGTAATGAGACTTCTAGACTCTGCTCAGCCTCTCCGGCCTCTGTCTCCCAAGCAGGACTGCGACTAGAGAGACACAAAGCCCACAGGCCACGGGACGTGTCTGAGAACATCCTTAAGCCAACTTGGCTTTAAAGGGAACTCTACTACTCTGCAATCAGAACGTTCCCAATAGCTCTTTCTCTGAGTGATGAGGCCACGTTTAACTTTGTGTTCAAGAGATGAGATCCAGCTATGTACAAACTGACAGGCTACCAGCAACGATTTCTGTAGAGGGAAAAACACTCCATTAGAGAGACACTATAATAGTGATATCTACCCAACCAGTTCTGTTCTGTCCACAGCGGGGACTGATGGTGAGTTCTTAAAAGCATTCCCAGGCCTTTGAGCCTGACTGGCCAGCATTCAGATAGAAAGCTCTGCTCCCCAGTGGAAAAGCTTCCTCTCCCAAATCCATTTATAGAATCTGCTTGAATAAGGTAACATGAAAGCAGCTATTCCTGAAAAGTCAACGTAAGCAGGCAGCTGAGGACAGTAAGTACCTACGGTGGTACTTCGCTTTACTAGTTACTTAGACATTTGCTTCATGGTGAACTTCAGGGGTCTTCACTAAGACCTGTATATTCTGTCTTAAGCTCTCAGCAACCTGCTGTGGCTTTCCTCCTGTCCCATGGTTGCTGTATTGGCTTGTTTTTTTGTCAACTTGAAAGTTATATGAAAGCAGGGAACCTCAATTGAGAAAATGTCTACATAAGATCTGACTGTACAGCATTTTCTTAATTAATGACTGATGGAAGAGGGCCCAGGCCACTGTGGGTGGTGCCATCCCTAAGCTGATGGCCCTGGGTTCTATAAGAAAGCAGGCTGAGCAAGCCATAAGGAGAAACCCAGTAAGCAACACCCCTCTATGGCCTCTGCATCAGCTCCTGCCTCCAGGCTCCTGCCCTGTGTGACTTCCTGTCCTGACTTCCTTCAGTGATACTATGATGTGGAAATGTAAGCCAAAATATCTTTTCCTCTCCAACTTACTTTGGTCATGGTGTTTCATCACAGCAATAGTGACCCTAACTAAAACAGCTGGTAAACTAAGACCGTTTCCTCTGCTGGTTTTCTCACCCATCTCAAATGCTATAGTTTCAAGGCTTGTCTCTGAATCCTCTTTGCTGCTTCATTTGGCCCCAAACCCATTTTGTAACTTCATTTTGACCCATAGCACTGCTATGTTACTCCCGGCTCCCCTCTGGTCCACCCTGTCACTCCCCACACCCCTCTGGTCCACCCTGTCACTCTCTGTACCCCTCTGGTCCACCCTGTCACCCCCACACCCCTCTGGTCCACCCTGTCACTCTCTGTACCCCTCTGGTCCATCCTGTCACCCCCACACCTCTCTGGTCCACCCTGTCACTCTCTGTACCCCTCTGGTCCACTCTGTCACTCCCACACCCCTCTGGTCCACCCTGTCACTCCCCACACCCCTCTGGTCCACTTGTCACTCCCACACCCCTCTGGTCCACCCTGTCACTCCCACACCCCTCTGGTCCACCCTGTCACTCCCCACACCCCTCTGGTCCACCCTGTCACTCCCACACCCCTCTGGTCCACCCTGTCACTCCCCACACCCCTCTGGTCCACCCTGTCACTCCCACACCCCTCTGGTCCACCCTGTCACTCCCCGCACCCCTCTGGTCCACCCTGTCACTCCCACACCCCTCTGGTCCACCCTGTCACTCCCCACACCCCTCTGGTCCACCCTGTCACTCCCCGCACCCCTCTGGTCCACCCTGTCACTCCCTGTACCACCTGACCCACCCTGTCACTCCCACACCCCCTAGCCCAGCCACACCAGACTTCTTCCCACATCCTGAATACTATGGCATGGAGCGTTGGTCCTCTCCATGCATCTGAGCATTCAACCAACTAAGAAAATAAGCAGGAGGTGGGGAATATGTCTGCTCTGAACAGAGAGGCTCTTTTACTTGTCATTATCCCCTAAACAAGGCAGGACAATCACTACTCAGAGAGCACTGACACTATGCTGGACATTGTAAGTGACACAAAGATGGACGCACAGTCTATGGCCATCACTACGGCATTTCACAGATGAGACTTGAGCAGTCTGGATCCTGGCATTCGCCTAAGGCAGATGCTCTGCTGTGGCTGTGTGTTTACATTAGGACTTTGGCATGCAAAGCTTGTCATTTACAGTCCTCTGTGCCTTCTGTTTTTAATTCTTGCTTTAAGAATAATCTCTGATAAGAGCCTCTCCAATCCAACCAGTAGAGTCCTACTCTGAAGCTCCTCACTTGTTTTTCTTCACAGCAACCATGAGGAGAAGTAAACCATGTTTACTTCTCCCCTTCCTCAGAAAGGCAGCTTTTCATTTTTGTCTTGTTCTGAAACAATTCCTGGTCAGTCTTTAAGGCTGAAACATAAGCTCCATAGAGACTGTAGGTCCCTTGTGTCTCCTTTATAACTGAATACCAGCACCCAGCACTGTACTGAATGTTAAATGACTACTGATCTCAAAATCACCCTATACATCTTGGGCTGCTCACTTACTGGCAGTACAGGTGTTCTGAACATGTCACCACCTCACACATTCCTGCACAGACACAATATTACTTTGTCACTCCTAGTCCCCGATACCACCTTGAACCAACTAAGATTTTCCCATATGACAAGCTGCCCACTAAAAACAGCTCACTGCTTAAAATGATGGCAAACTGGAAAACAAAAGAATACTTGAGCATGGAGAATGAGCTTTCTCTATTCATCCATTCTTTCAGTTAACCATTGCTCTAACCCACATCCCAGTGAGCTCAAACTCGGACAACTGTCGAATGGCTCCCTTCTTAGAAGGTGGATGCATCTGACCACACGTGACTGGAAGACGGCAAAACATTCAGATAACCACTTTCTGAGTTAGGATTTCCACTGTTGTAACAGACACCATGAGCAAAAGCAGCTGGTGGAGGAAAGAGCTGATTTCACCTCACAGTTAGCAAGTCCCACTCCATCTCCGAGGGAAATCATGGCAGAAACCTGGAGACAAGAACAGCTGCAGGGGCCATGAAGGGGTGTTTCTTACTGGCTTGATCCTCATGGCTTGCTCAACCTGCTTTCTTATAGCACCCAGGACCACCAGCCCATGGTAGCACCACCCACAATAAGCTGGGCCCTCTCACATCAATCATCAATCAAGAAAGTATACCACAGCCTTGCCCACAGGCCAATCTGCTAGGACATTTTCTCAACTGAGGTTCCTTCTTCCCAAATGCCTCTGCCTTCTGTCAAGTTAACATAAAACTAGCAAGCACAGCTACCAAATGATCATTTTGAGATGTATTAAATGGTTTTTAACACCTATACTAACATATATGACAAACTCTCAAATTTCATATTTAAAGCACTGTCCATTGCAATATTGCTGGAACTCAATTTGGGGTTCACAGTTGATGAAAACATAGTGCTTTTTAAATACTCCCTATTTTCACCATATCTACACAGGAAATTATTAATTTCCCATTGATGTAGCAGATCAGGGACAGAATGAATCTGTTAATTGTAGTGTGGTCCTCAAGATCCATCTGCCTTTAGGAAGAACTGTGAAATTCTTGAGCAACATAATATAAAACTAAAGCTACCTGGGGATAACGCAGGGCACTGGAATTACAGTGTGTAATTTTACAGTAAAACATACAAGGTCTGGTTCTACTATATTAAGACATCCTTGAAAAGCAAAACAACCTATTACATCAACTCTGGAAACATCTAAGAACATCTAAATTTGACAATTCAACATAGTAATTTGATTTCTTTGTTTTCATTCTCTTAAAATATAAGTTCATCCTTTTTTCTCTCCACTGGCTGCTTGTCCCGTCAGAGCCTAACACTGCTCAGCTTCATCCACGAGTCAGGCTGGAGCAGGGCAGGTACTGAAGTGATACACAAGAATTCAGTAAGGAGGCAAATCCTTTACCTTCAGCTGGAGAGCACCACGCTAACTCAAAAGCAGCACTGCTCCTATCCCACTCAGCCGGTCCTTACTCCAGCGGGCTTGGCCCTCAGCACACAGAGATCTCCTTGTTTAGTCACTCCATCCTGCCCCGTTTCTGCAGGCTCAGGCTCTGCAGCGCCCTGCTGCAGACCACCAAACCCTGCCCATGCTGGGTGCCATGTGCTGGCAACTTAAGCCTCATGCCAGAATGCCCACTGCTGAAGCAATGAACAGTCCTGCCACTTCCCAGCAACCTGGACCAGCTCTGGACCAACACTTAATCTGTCACCTTCTGGATCACTACTTACAGTTCCCAGGTCACTCCACTCTATATCAGGCTTCAAATCATGCAGTTCTATCATGAACGATAGTGCATCATAACATGGCAGTTCTATGGAAACAGCAAAGCAAACCCTCACAGCAAGCTCAGACGTCAGAAACACCGAGGATGAAATTCTAGGTCTGCTACTCGGTAGGTGTCCTTAGGGACAGTAAAACTATGTCTAAAACTAACGTCAGCCTCAACTGACCCTCATAAAGATTAAATGGGGAAACGCTGACAAAGCATGCCCACTGCCTCCAAGGCTGGAGCACCCCACACCTGCTAGCTCCCCACGATAAGGAATCATGCTTCCCTGTTTCTTATTCACCCTGAAAATCATCTGCACACAAAGATCTGAAATGGCAAGTGATAAAGGAGCTCTCATTCAATGGTTCCTGGTTCAATGAGACTGTTCCAGTTGGATTCCTGTCGCTGAGATGAAACCATGGCCAAATCCGACTTGGGAGAGGGAAAGGGTTTATGTGGCTTACAAGTCCATCACTGAGGGAAGCCGGAACAAGAGCTCAAGACAGGAACCTGGAGGCAGAAACAGAAGCAGGGACCACAGGCACACTGCTTGCTGCTCAGCTTCTTTCTTAAACATCACAGGCCCAGCTGCCTGGGTGGTGCTGCTTACAAGAAGCTGAGTCCCCTCAGATCAGTTATGGATCAGAAAACGCCTACAGGCCAATCTGATGGATGGTTGACTCGAGTTTGTGCCAAGTTAACAGAAACTAACCAGCACAGAGACATTTTAGAGTAATTTGCTGATTGTGCACAAATAATGCCCTGGATACACATGTAAAGATACCCCATTATTCAATTTTGCAATTCTATTTTTTTATTTATTTAAAATTTTTTATTTTACATACCAAACACAGTTCCCCCTACCTCCCCTTCTCCCACTTCCCCTGCCTTCTCCCCACCCCACCCCACCTCCATTCATTCCCCATAGGGGCTAAGGCCTCCCTTGGGGAGTCAACACAGGCTGGCATACCAAGTTGGGACAGGACCAAGCCCCTCCTCCCTGCATCAAGCCTGAGCAAGGCATCCCACCATAGGGAATTGGCTCTATAAAGCCAGTTCATGTACCCAGGATAAGTCCTAATCCCACTGCCAGGAGCCCCACAAACAGATCAAGCCACATAACTGTCACTCACGTTTGAGAGGGCCTAGTGTGGTCCCATGTAGGCTCTCTAGCTGTCAGTCAAGATTCATGAGCTCCCACTAGCTCCGGTCAGCTGTCTCTATAGTTTTCCCCATCATGACCTTGACCTCTCCCCCACCATCCCATTGCTCCTATAATCTCTCCTCCCTCTCTTCAGCTGAACTCCAGGAGCTTGGCCAAGTGTTTGGCTGTGGATCTCTGCATCTGCTTCCATCAGTTGCTGGATGTAGGTTCTATGATGACAATTGGGGTAGTCACCAATCTGACAATGGGGGAAGGCTAGTTCGGGCACCCTCTCCATCATTGCTAGGAGTCTTAGCTAGGGTCATCTTTGTAGGTTCCTGGGGATTCCTGGGTTCCCTAGCACCAGGTTTCTCCCTAACCCCATAATGGCTCCCTCTGTCAAGATATCTCTTTCCTGTTCTCCCTATCCATCTCTAATTTTGCAATTCTAAGTAAATTCAAATTTTAAAAAATAGTACAAAAGAAAAGCTTTAATAACACAAATGCAAAAATCAAAATTTGTACTGTTCTTAAAATAAAATATGCCCACAGGAATCTTTGTCTTCGAGTGGATTAATGATCAGTTAATTCAAAAAAAATTGAAATTGGTGAACATAATAATCACTGTAAGGAAATAATTTAGTTATACAAAAATAGTTTTCAGGATAGCTTAAAACACAAAGCACTCTGGAAATTAAAACACTGCATATTACAAAGTAATATGGCACTTTATATCTAAAGTACTTAGGCAATAAACCTGAAATAATATCCAGTTATATGTGTGAGAATACTAAATAATAAAATGTTCTACAGCCATTATAAAATGCAATCCCAATGTGATCACTTAATATGTTTTTCACACACATTCTGATATGTTCTTAAAGCAAGAAAAAGCAAAACAAAGAAAATACAATGGTAATGGTCACTAAAACCCCCTTCATCATGCAGCATTATCATTAGAAGATAAATATCTAAAGAATGATTTGAAAAATAAGAGTAGTGCTTCCTGGATTTGCCTGGTTCAATGAAGTTTCTGTTGCTGGGAAGAAACTATGATCAAACTTGGAGAGGAAAGGATTTCTGTCCATCAGTTGTCAGATTGAGGTAAGGGGCACACACACGTGCCCATGAAGCCCCGCCTGTCAAACACGCACACCCTGCAAGGCTATATGTTGGCTGTGTCTTGGTTGAAAAGTCAGCCTTGAGGCAAAGGTAAAAGAACAGGACATGCATTCCTGCCAGCAATGAAAGGGGTCATCTTTAAAACCAAAAAGGAAGGTAAAGAGTGAGAGTGTAAATCTAAATTCTTGAAGGAGTGAGTGGTTCTCAACCTTCCTGATCCTGTGACCCTTTAATACAGTTCCTCATGATCCCCCCCTCCTCAAACTATAAAATTACTTCATTGCTACTTCATAACTATGAAAATAACTTCATAATTTTGCTACTATTATGAATTGTAATGTAAATATCTGATATACAAGATATCTGATATGCTTCCCCCCAGGGGATCTAGACCCACAGGTTGAGAACCACTGTCCTAAAGGACTATAAGGTTAAATGCCCTTGATTGATGTGTTCATGGGTCTTGGGTGGGAGTAGGAGAGGGAACACACACTTGTTTTGCTAAATGCTCATGCTGTCAAACACTATTCTAAATGTTTATAGCCACAGATCTGTGCTACTCTAAACCCTGGTCAAAGAATTTTCTTCCTGCAGGGTTAATGCAGTCTTCTAACTGGCCGCAATGCTGAATACGAATAACTCTGAGTGCACTCTGTGGATGGTCCTCTAGATGAACCTCCCAAGGCTCAGGGAACTCCAGGAAAAAGTGGCAGAAACAACCGGTGGCTGGGGAGGAGAGCTGTGGGATGCGGACTTTGGGACATAATGTGGCTTTGCGTGCATCAGCTCACAGCAGCTATGGTTGTCTGCACTAGAGCAAGACAGTCAAAACTCCACCTCAGATGGGGAAGGGACCCCACTCCTCTCCGAGGAGTACTGCTGAGGGAAAGAGTCACTCTCCTTTGGGGATGTGGCCGCTGGGATGCTGGATGGGCACATACCCATGTGCTTATGCAGAGTAGTAACAGGACTCAAGGTTATTAATAACCATAAAATAAAAGGGAACATGCAGCTGGGAAGGAGGTGGAGAGGTTCTGGGAAGAGTTGGAGGAGGTAGTAGTAGATGGATGTAGTCAATATACATTGTATAAATGTATGAAACTTTCAAAGAATAAAAATATTTTAAAAACACTTGAATTTATTAAATACAAGTCATCTGCTTTTATCTGTGTAACCCTGAGCAAGGTACTTAAGCTCCAAGCAATAAAAGGACCAAACATCTTGCACAACCATTCTTCAACATCCACAAACTGTTATTCAGCTCTTACAGCAACCAGAAGGGACAAGGAGACTTCTGAATGGGGTGCTCTTCCTAGAGAAACCACCACATCTCAGGGACTTCCAGTTCTACAACATGGTTTCAAGAAACATACACACACCCACTCATGCATACACCTAAACACATACATACATGCACACAAACACACACACACACACACACACCATACACAC
This sequence comes from Peromyscus eremicus, assembly GCF_949786415.1. Classification (NCBI taxonomy): domain Eukaryota; kingdom Metazoa; phylum Chordata; class Mammalia; order Rodentia; family Cricetidae; genus Peromyscus; species Peromyscus eremicus. The sequence goes on along the minus strand of NC_081425.1, from coordinate 101,960,534 downwards.
ACACACACACACACACAAACACAAATACCTTCTCTTCATAGTTTCAATAACAATGATCTAGAAAATCCTTTTTCCTCCATTAACTTACTTGTCACTATAGTGTGACAGTGTCACAGAAGAAGTGACCACTAGGAAAACCTGAACTAATGGGGAGAGATAAAGAGAAGCACACCAGGTGCAGGATGGACATGTTCTGGTTCAAGCTTACTAAAGACACACTAACCAGACAGCAGTGTGTTATTGGCACAGAAAAACTGTGCATGTGCACACACACACACACACACACACACACACACACACACAGGTATATGAACAGAAAGAACAGAGAGTTCAGCAATAAACCTTTGTATTTACAACCCAGTGATTCCCAACAAGGGAGTCAAGATAATTCATTGGAAGCACAGGAAAAGGAAATAATCCCAAGGATGGACAAGTGGGATTACAAAGGAAATGATCTTCAGCGTAAAGAGATGGCCTATAGAATGAGAAAAAATTCTGCCAATGACATATCACACAGGGAATTAATATTTAGAATATATAAAGAACAGCAAGAATTAAAGAACAAATCATCCAATTAATAAACAGGCTAATATGCTAAAAATACAGTTCTCACAAGAAGAAATACAATGGTCAATAAACACTTGAAAAAAGTATTGAACACCCTTACCATGGGGGAAATGCCAATTAAAACTGCTCTGAGATCCCACATCACTCTAGGCAGAGTGGTCACTACTTTGAAAACAAATGCCAGAGAGGATATGGGTGAAGGAATCCTTGTTCACTGGTGAAAAGGTAAACTGGTGTACCCAGGATGGAAAATCAGTACAGAGGATCCTCAAAAAAATACAGCTACAACTACCATCCAAACCATTGGGGCCACTGGAGCATGACCGAAGGACTCCAAGTCACACACCAGAGGGACTTCACATCTGCATTATTGCTGTTTTATTCACAACAGTCAGGAAAGAAGCAGCCTAGATGTCTATCAACAAATGAATGGATCGCGAAAATGTGGCACATATACACAATGGAATTTTACTCAGCTGTAAAGAAAAACGAAACCATAACATCTGCAGGAAAATAGATGGAACTGCAAATTATTACATCAAGCAATGTGTGCAGACTCAAAGACCACATGTTCTCACATGTAAAACCTAGATTTAAAAGTGTGTGTGTGTGTGTGTGTGTGTGTGTGTGTGTCCATGCACATACATGTACGTCAGCCATGAAACAAAAAAGGGAATTCTGATGGGGTGGGGAAACATCTTGGTGAGAAAAAATAAAAGGAACTCTGTGGCTGGAAGCAGAAGGAAGAAGGACTTTGAAAGAAGGAGGGAACCATTGGAAGAGGATCACAGGAAGGGCAAGTGGGAGAGAGAGACAAGTTAGAACAGTCTTACGGCATGTATGTATGAAAAAGCCATCATGGAACCTGTTAGTTTGTCCATCAACTTAGAAAACAGTGACAGAGAGGCAGAGAAAGGACATAACTTAGTAGTCCTGTCTTTAACAAATGGTGTGGGCAACCCAGAAAAACTAGAGTTGAACTCTGATCCCATATCGCACATACAAATTTTAATTCAAAAGGGATGTATAATTTTCTCTAGCTATGAACCCACAGACAGATTCTATGAGCAGGAACTTTTTCTTAGATATATAATAAAGTTAATTGTTTTGAAACATTTACACTGTAGACAAAAAACTGATAAAGGAAAAATTTAACTTGCCTTAAAAAACATACACATTTAAAAAAAAACACATATTTTACTTTTACTTTTCTCAAGAACAAAACATGCAAAGAAAATTTAACACGTGTAAACATGTACTTCCTACATAAAATAATTTAGTCTGTTAAATCACTTGTAGGCGCTCTTTTAAGTAACTGCCAGAGAACTCACTGGGAGATCACATGTTTAACACTGTATTTCATCCTTATTACCAAAAAGATAAAGCAAGACTTAGGATCACTCAAAATCTATAGGGTGGGGTGGAGTGGGCCAATACTATATAAGATAATTTCCTCTGGAAATGGCTCACACAAATATGGCTGTCTGCACCAAATATGTAACTGGAGTGGGGGAATAGATATTTCAATCAAGGCTTATGTAATAGTTAAAAATGTGTTTGTTCTTTCAATAAGATTCCTAGTGTTTCTTAACTAGACATCACGCTAAAATATGCATCAAAACGCATCGAGCCTCCCTATCTAAACTGACAGACAGACTCAGTTATGTACTGTCTGCTAATGTCTCAGAAAGCAGGATTCTACCACACTCTTGAGTGCAAAGTGACACCTTCCACAGACACAGGTTGATAACCCATAGATAAATTCCTCTTCCTCCCCATCTGCTTGAACAAGTAGACCCACAGACAACCCCTCACACCTTCATCTGTGAGAGCTGACCACAAACTCTCCATGGACCCAAAAGACAAGACTTTGTAGCTGATCTGTAACAGATAAGAAACACAGAGAGATTTCTTCAGAAATGAGAGCTGAACGCAGATTCAGGGAGGGACTCTTCTGTTACACAGGTAACATTCATTTGTTGTATTACTGTAAGTTAGTTCCTTAGTCAGTCAGTAGACCGTATCTTTTAAAAGTCAACCACAGAGCTATTGTTAACTCTGGCCAAAAACAAACCAAAGTTAATCACCCTCTAACTTCTCTTTCTAAAGACACTAACCACATTTTCGATGAACTACATTGGTGTAAGCTGAACACAGTGGTTCATGCCTGTAGTCCTAGTGCTCAGGAGGCTGAGGAAGATTAAAAGTTCAAAGCTGGTGTGTACTATATAATGAGATCCTGTCTCAAAAATACAGTGAGTGGAGATGTAGTTTAGTGGTAGGGAGCTTGCCTGTCATACCGAAGGCCCCAAGTTCCCCCCCACTGCTACAAAAAGAAATACATATGGACAGATTTACTATCAATCAATCAAATATGTGATAATCAAGCAAAAAAATATAAAGTTCATACATTTACCAAGCAGTTGTTTTTTAAAGGTTACAAAGAATATATATGCTGAAATAGTTATTTTTTAATAAAAAAAATAAAGAGTAACACTATTAAAACAAATAGTATCCCAGGAAAGAATGGATTTTATTTAAAAGATCTAATTCCATCTGGAGTTCCTTCCCAAGTCAATCTCTGTCACCTGAGGCAACCGTACTCTAAGTCTCAAGCATGGCAGATTTGGACAGTAAACGGTCTTACCTGACACAAAGAAAGACTCATTCAAATGCACAGCATTTGCACATTATCCCTGTAACTCTGCACACTGTACACGATGCTCATAGAAAGAACCAAACAGAGTTACTGCAAACATAGCCTCATCAGCACTTTTCCAGTACCGAAACAAGTCATCAAGGACCCACGCATTCATACGACCATCTGCAAAAGGTTCGTTTTCACATGAAAATAAGACAGGCAAAATCAGAACTGTACCAAATAAATTCACCTGCATTCGATGTGGGAAACACTGTCATTTTTTAATCTGCCCTCTCCCCTTCAGTGCTTGAGACCGTCAATTTAAAGCAGGGAAACTCCATGCTGGCCTGCTTCCAATACTGACCTCATGCCACAGCAAAAATTAAAGGCCTTAAAATAGCCCAACAGCCACCATCCAATTATCACGCTGGCCTGAGGCCAACACAGGCAGGAAGTTATTTTTCTCTTCTTCCTCCATGTACCTGTGTATTAATCACTTCTGGGCAAATGCTTTTATTTCCTCCAAATAAACACTGACCAGAAAAAAACGGGGGAAATGTAGTCACAAGAAGAAAATTTTCACTATTACTGCCTCAAACCATTCATCATTATTCAGCTCAACCAACAACCAAAGACGCAAAGTAAAGCATGAAAAAGCCCCGTGAGTGTTTTGGTGCTTTTGAAAATCAATTTCCAACAACTGAGTATCTATCAAACAACAAACACTTTAGCCATACTTTTATTCCATGGCATTACAGACATCATTTAAGGTCGACATACCTCTTCCAATGAGAGATACTCTCATGAAGGCCCGGCCGCACTGTGGACAACTCCAGCACAGTCACACTGGCTACATTCAGTTTCTGTGCACAACCAATCACTACCCCTGTTCTCCAGTTACTTAAGCACAACCAATCACTACCCCTGTTCTCCAGTAACTTAAGTCCAAGCCACCTCGCTGTTTTCACTCTTTAATCAAATGTACCTTCTACAAAACAGTCAAGGAAATGAAACCGGAGTACTTACCTACAGTTGGGAGGGGGGTCCAGCGTGATCTCTGCAAGCTCCTTCTGAATTCTTTAAAATGAAGACAAGGAAAATCATGTTCAAACATCTTCACACTCAACCTGTTTCAATAGGCTGCACTTGCACAGCAACATCTTCCATTCACACACATTTAGTGAGAATATTAGTCCTGTAGGAAGAGCCACATACACTAACAGAGGTGCTCTTTCTCCCAGGTGTGAAAAACGGACATCGACAGGGTGACAGGAGGTCATCCACTAACGGCATGCCAGCCATTATTCCATAGTGGAAGCAATACTAGGGCTTCGTCAACCCAAAATCAGGATTCTTTTTTTTTTTTCCTAAAACAGAAAATTGCTTTTCTCAGCTCTAGCTCCTCTCGGGGAACAGAGCTCTGGTACAGAGACAGCAAACACCTCCCACCCATCCCACCCCACCCCAAAGCTCTAGCATTGCCCTGAGCTCAGTGGCCCAAGCCCAAAGCTAAACCTCTTGTGTATACTTCCTGGCTTTCATTCTCTCCACTCTTGGTGGCCATGCTGTGGAAGATAAAGGCAGACTGGGAAAGACTCTCTCCTCAGTTTGGGCCAAAATCAATCAATCAATTTTTCCATTTTACATATTTTATGTAGTTTTTCTTTCTAGATAGGCAAGCAGCTGGATCCATTGCAGGATTTCATAATTGAGGATTCAGATAACAAAAAAATTAATAGCATTCTCAAAATTTTGAGTTTAATTACAAACAACTGCCATGTGATTTAGAGGTCATAATAATTCTAATACAAATTCTAACTTCTGGTTTGTCTTAGAACATCCCCATTTAGGACAACAAGCTGAACATTCTAAGTTGATCAAGCATCTTGGCTGATCCAATCAACTGATAAAAAATAAGTATCTCATTCCCCCCTGAGATGCAGACACTGGTAACAGTCACAGCAGACTGCAGCTTTCAAGCTAGAAATACCTGAATACTGCATGCAGTATTTTAATGTCCTTGCATAAGCCTGACATGAAGAAAGAAAATATTTTTAAACTTGCCTATATCCTCATGTTGTTGGGGGGTTGGGGGAGGGCTGCCGGGAATGGAACCTAGGGACTCATAGATGTTAAACAGAGCACTAATGAGCTACCCCTCCAATCCACTCATGCATAGTGTCCTGCTTTGATTGGTAACCACACCTAACATCCTATGTGCATGCAGAGAAGCTAGCAGTGGCCCCCTGCTTTCTGAGCAGCCCTGCACTCTCAACTATGGTTCATACCTAAGTTTTGTTAAAAGAAATAAAGCAGCTTCGTTTATAAGTGAGATTATTAGCAGAGCTGGATAATTAAGATAGTGTATGAGTGACACCTAACGAAAGTACCTTAAAAAAGATTTAAATAACAAACATTCACGCTTAAACTAATTCATTCTATATCTTTGTTTACATTTTTTGTGAACCTTTATTATATTCTGACACACAAATACACAAACACACACACACACACACACACACACACACACACACACACACACACACACACACACACGGTCAGAGGACAAGCTGGGAGATTAGTTTTCTCCTTCCTTCCTGTGGGTTCCAGGGATCAAACTCAGCTTGTCAGGCTTGGTGGCAAATGTTTTATCTGCTGAGCCATCTTGCCAACCCTCTTCCTATATATATTTTAAGCCAACAAATGGAACTACTAAAGTAAACACGATTCCTCCCACAGGACTGCTACTAACTTCCTAAAGAAACAGCAACACAAATATAATGTTCACGGCTCTAATCCACACTTGGGAGATCAAGACTGATAAAGTCAAAAAACTTTCATTTTAATTCTCCTTTAGGCCACTGGCTCTGGACAACACACTAAGACACAGCTCTCACCTGTTCTGTGTGCCTCAGTTTCCTTTCTATAAAGGGAAGAGGCTAACAAACACAAACTCGATGATCCCTTTATCTTTAGCACTCTGTAATTACCATTTGCATATGAATAAGTAGGACTCAAAAGTGAAAAGTCAACAAGTATCAAAGGCCTGAAAAGAACCATAAAACAGACTTTCAAAATGAAATGAGTGAGTCCAGGCTAACCTCGGCAAGCTGAGCACACATCGACTCACATCCCCCATTCGGGAAAACGGAGCACAAAAACGCCAGAGAGTACACTACAAACGAAAGGGTCTGAAGGGAGTAAACCGCACAGGCTGGAATCGGCAAAAGGAAGCTTTAGAGTGTATGAAAACATAATAAAAGGGACGGAGGTGTAGTTCTGTGGTATAGCACTTACCCAGAATATCTAAGGCCTTGGGTTTGAATCCCAGTACCACCAAAAAAATAAAACTTAAAATTAATGAATAAAAGATTTAGGGACAGAAAAAAAAAATTAAAATCCCAAACGGAAAAGAAACTCATGTAAGAAATAAATCAAGTATGAAAGAAGTTTCAATGCAATACATTTTTAATCAAATGAGATGTTATGTGAAGGGATCTATTTGTCTAAATGCTCTGATGTGACTTAATGCACAGCTCAGGAATCACACTGGGCTTGCAGGAAATCTAACTCGTTGACCATTCACACCTGTACAACTGGTTGACCTCTTACTAAGAGACTGCACAGAAGACAGGTTGCAGCTGCACTACAGCACGTAAACATCACAAATGCTGACCCTTGATGAGGTCAAATTAATTATAGCTAATCAATCCCACCACAGAGGGCCGGGGAGCCCGCTCTGCGCTTACGAGCACTCACTTCTCTTGCAGAGGACCTTGGTTCCTAGCACCCAACATGTGACTCACAAACGTTTGTTGCTCCAGTTTCAGGGGATCTGATGCCCCATTCTGGCATCGGATGGTGGCATCCAACCCCTCGGAGTGACAGACAGTGGTAAGGTGCTTCATGTGGGTGCTGGGAACCAAACTCAGATTCTCTTCAAGAGCAGTTCATGCTCTTGACCTCTGAGCCATCTTTCCAGCCCGAGTGACTTCTATAAACTGTTTTTAAAATTAGAAAAAGGAAACAAGAAGCATTCAAAGAGCACCCTTAAACAACGAAAGCAGCTTGTTTTTGAGACAGAGTATAGCTCTGCAGCCCAGTTGACCTTGAACTTACACTCAGAAGTGCTAAGGTTACAGGCTTGTACCAGTCACATCCAGCTGAAAACTATTTTAACCTAAAAGAATTTTATTAGGATTTTCAAATATCCAATTTGAAATACGAAAAAAAGAGAAAGACTGACAGAAAGACAAACAGAAAGAAAGAAAGAAAGAAAGAAAGAAAGAAAGAAAGAAAGAAAGAAAGAAAAGAATTTGACAAAAATCATAATTTCCTGTCAGAGAATTCCCCCAAAGAACCCAAACTTCTCTCCCAGCATCCATGGTTCCATATATTATTCAATATAAAAAGTAATTTCCTGATAAATCCGACAACTCTAAGCAATAAGCCAATATATTACAATGTATTTTGAGCTACCATCACCTAAGAATGGCTGTTTCTCTTGACAGAAAGAATTATACAAAGAATCGCTATCTGAACAATTACAAGGTGTCCTGCTGTATTAAATGACAGCAATCCAATTCTATCTCCAAAACTTCTGACTGTGGTATCTATTAAGTATCTGTCTTAATAAGGAGTAAGGAGGATAGCTGCTTCACGTACTGTCCCTGGGGTGAGGAACAATGACAAAGTCTCTGTACTTCACCCTTTCACGTGATGATCCTAGGCCACAAGAGTGATTAAACAAATCACACAAAATTCTCTGTTACTGCTCTATCTGTCCTCATTTACAGGACAGGAATCTAAGGCTGGTCACTCCACAAAAGCAAGAAGAAAAACTGAGACAATTATCTCCTAAGGCAAACTAAAAGGTGACTTTTTAACAGACAATTGTCTTAGCCGTAAGTCAACAAGGCAACTGACTGTATCCAATTCCCATCATCTGATATGATATAACCCAAGATTCTGTGATAGGCAAGTTAGCAAGTGCACACACTTCCCTAGAGAGCCAGAAGCCAAGTTTACCTGTTGGCCAATATACCTGACTTAACATGATGCCGTGTTGCAGGAGTGTATGAGCAGAGAATGCTATCAATCCGTGAAGCTATTGGGTGCTTAAAAAAAAAAAGTTATGTGAAGGGGTGCTTAGCAATCATAATTCATTCAGACTCAACTGAGGAACCAAAATTAGATAGGATGGGGGCTCTATGAATACACTTCAGAAAAATGAAACAGTACGACAGTACGCATGTACAACACACACACACAAATCTTGGGTTGGAGAAAGTTCACTCACTCACCCAGGGCTCAGCACAGCAAGAACACTTGGGCTTAAAGCCAGGGAAGTGGAGCCTTAGCAGCTAAGACTTTTCACTGTGCCTGGACTTTCCCCCTCTCTTTCACTTTTTCTTCTTCTTCCTCTTCCTTTTTTTTTTTAAAAAAGGTCTCTCTATGCAGCCCTAGCTGACCTTGAACTCACAGAGATCCATCCACCTGCTTCTGCCTCCCAGTGCTGGGCCTGATTTTTTTTTTTTTTAAGATTTTATTTTTACTTCTGTGTAAGCCATGTGTGTGCAGACTCCCAAGGAGGCCAAACGAAGATGTTAAAGCTCCTGATGCTACAGATACAGGTGGCTGGGAGGGGCCTGGCATGGGTGCTGGGAATGGAACTGGGGCCCTCAGAAGAGCAGTAGGCTGTTTTAACCGCTGAGCCATCTTTCCTGCCCCCACATCTAGACTTCTATATCCCCCATAGACTGCATGCCTTAAGACACCAGCACTCCTAACCAACTAAGCATCTCCTTCCCAGACAGCTTATTCTCAAGAAAGCATCACACTAATTTTATTTTCATACTTTCAATGATGAAACAGTCTCTAGGGAAAAAAAAAAAACTACCATTGCACATTTAAAAAAAACAAAAACAAAAAGCAACTCCCATTGCACATAAGCCTAGAATTTAATTCTGAATGCTGGTGAGTACCAGGCTTGTCGTTTTAAGAGCCACTGACTCAGGACACATCATCAAGTAAGTGTGTGCATCAACTGCAAAATGCCTGCCAGCTACACAACCTGGGAAGGCTTTAAAACGGACACGTCAAGAAAACACAGTCATTACAAGCAAACTTTGATGAGACCATCACAGACCAAAAGACCACACTGGAACGTACTGAAATCCACCTTTCAGCCTAACAAACACTCAAGTTGAAAACCAAATACTCCTTCTAGAATGGCACAACACTGAAAGTCCAGTAACATTACAATGTCAACTCTGAGGAAAACTAATTGGAAATAAATGTAATTTGAAACTCATATTTATTAAAATATCAGTGTGAAAGAGGCAGAGTCAATTCAATGAGGAGCTCAAAATAGATGCTTTATGAAACTGACTAGTAATTTAATAAAAATTGTATGTATTTGCCATTTTAGACATCAATAACTGTCCAACTACATATTTGCGAATATCACAAAGCAGCGTAGACACTTTGAGAGAAGCAACTGTGGTAGGAACACACCTGTCTTTCAGATAACTGTTCTCAAAGGGGAATGTGTCACAGATACAACCTTCCCTCTTGACTCTAAAGAAAGGCAAGTTTGTGCTGTTGTTCCAATACTTGAATGTGTAGAGCACTGTTTTGTGATACCTCAAGAACAAGATATTTTAAGGAAACATTTCTACAACACATTAATTCTACAATTATAGTAGATTTATTACAGTAATTATTAATCTTAAAATTCGAGCATTACAATTCACTAAGTCATTGAGCCTCTAAGTGAAAAGCACTTTACCTGAGTTACTACAAAATGGGGTAATTACAGCATCCGAGTAGCCCTAGAATAACAACACTAAGTCCTCAAGATTAACAGCAGCTTCCCTGTGTCAATGCTTGCACCAAACGGAACCGAAAAATATCCCCGCCGACAGTAACTGGCGTGCAGTCTAACTGACAGCACCCCTTTTCAAGAGCTTACTGCAAGCAAAATACAAACTCATGACAACTCTCTGAGGAGGGCACCATTATCTTAATTTTGCAAAAGAGAAAACTGGGTGAGCTGGGCATGGCAGCATACCTGTAATCCCAGCCCCTGGGACCCTGGAGCGGGAGGATCTCAGGTTCAAAGCCAGCCTGGGCTTTATACTAAGTTTCTAGCCAGTCTGACTAGCTCAAGCACATCTCCACTCTGAAGCAAGAGAAAAGTATGACTAGAGACACTATGAAGTATTAGAACCTGGGCCCCAAGCAGATCTTGTCTCTTGACTACAAGCTTTAACTGCTACTGCTTATCTCATAGAATGATAGTGCTTAGGAAAACTCTTCATCTAAATATTGACTCATTTTTTAAAATACAAACTAAAATTTTATTTTAGGTCCTAAGTGAAACCCCAGTACCAAAGGAAAGCCTCATTCCTGAAATAAGCTCAAAGCTTTAAGACAGCAAGAAGTAAGTCAGCTGTCTAGCCTAGGCACAGGGTCCGTGCTACACGGTGTGAAGGCAGGCCCCTTTCTCTTCCACAGTTCTCTATTTCCCCACATTTTTAGAACCTTAAAAACAACCCTTACTTTTCTATATAAACAATTTAGCAACCAAGCAGCATTTTTACACATAAACTCAACAGTCAATGGCTCCGCATACTGCCACCTTATACAGACAAATCACAGAGTCAATGATTTTGCCAATGAAGGGACTGTTTTCTCTAGGAAGCAGCTAAAAGTCACCGCTCACTGGAGCAGTATTAGTATTATTTCCTATTGGGTATCAACCAGGACAAGGCACAGCAAACCATCTCTACAGTTTTTTATCCCCTATTTAAAAAGGGTCTTTTACACATGCCTTTTGTCCCAGCACTTGGGAGGCAGAGGCAGTCAGAGCTCTGTGAGTTTGAGGCCAGCCTGGTCTACAAAGTGAGTTCCAGGACAGCCAGGGCAGTTTTTACACAGAGAAACCCTCTCTCAAAAAGCCAAAAAAAAAAAAGGGGTGGGAGTTCTTCCATAATTTATTCATGGAATCATTAGTGTGTGCTTTCTAAAATACTATAGTAAAAGGAATTAAAAGGTCCCCATTAAACATTAAACCTTCTTTCAAAGATAGATTTTTGTCTTGAGGATTTTTTTGTAGGGATGCTCCCAACTAAAGAAATGAGAAATCTCTAGTGATTAATAGTCACAGGAGAGCAGAGGACTACTCCTCAGAGACCTGTCTGGTCCTCCCTCTCCTCTGCCCGTCATAGGGGAGTGGAGGACAAGTGAGGAGGACCACTCCCCACAGACCTGTCTGGTCCTCTCTCTCCTCTGTCTGTCATAGGGGAGCGGAGGACAAGTGAGCAGGACCACTCCCCAGAGACCTGTCTGGTCCTCTCTCTCCTATGCCTGTCATAGGGGAGCGGAGGACAAGTGAGCAGGACCACTCCCCACAGACTTTCCGGTGCTCTCTCCCTCCTGCCTGAAGCAGCTCTGAAAACCTTCACTGTCAGCCTCTCACAGCTGGATTCAAATTTCTAGATGGAACTGCTTAAGATCTGGATTGGACAGTCTTACCCATCCACCCCAAACCAGCTTTTACCTAAATGTTACATTTCTCCACTCCTGGCCTTTCTTATTCACCCTACCCTAGTCCCACTTAGCAGGAGCGAGTGTCTGCACTGTACCGTAGGCTGAAAAAAGTCACCCCGCTGAGGCCCCCTGGACATAGAGTATGACAGCAAAAAGAAACAGAAACGTTTTCCCAACCTAGTGTGTTCCCGTTTCAACTGGTAAATATCTAAAGCTATCTGACTTTACATAATTCCCTCGACAGTGGTCAGAGATCCTGAAGGAACAAGTGAATATTCAGGCAGGAATGCACAGGCTGCATGCATCCAGGACAGCTATGACCGTGGCCCCAAACACCTGCAGATCCCAACATCACAGCATGCTATCGAAGGCTCCATACCCTGCATCTAGTTAGGGTGAATGTCTTGCTGACCAGTCTCCATTACTCTCACCAGAGGCCTACAAAGGTTCACCCCAGGCCTGTGGATAGGACTCAGTTAGAAGGACTCACAGTCTTTGGTTTTTAGGAAAGGAGTTAGTTCCCTAATTCATATCGTCCAACGGCTTATAAAGCCACCATTCTACATTCAGACTTCCCCGTACCAGAAGTTACAAGTGGTGAGAAGAAAGTTAAATTAACACCTGCATTTCCTATTTGCTACGTTTATGCTTTAAAAAGGTATTAAAGAGCAAAAAACAAGAGCCAGCATGAGCCCACCACATGTAATCTGCCTTTCAATTATCTTCCAAGCACTAGGCTATATAATATAATGTTATCAAAGCAGATTCCCTCTAAGCCCACCGACATGCCAATCACTGTATGAGACTGAAGTAGCGATAAAGAATCATCCAAGTACCTCCTTTCCAGATCTATCCACTCTCTAGGGAGAGAGAAACCTGCATCACGACCAACCCCACATAACGGAATGAAATCAAGATGCATTAAGACTAGCATTTCTGATTTTACCAACTGGGAGGGTAAGAGACTAAATTATCACTTCATAATGACTTCAATAGTTGTGTATGTGTGTACATGCATGCACAAGTGTGAGTGTGAGAGAGAGAATATGGGTGTGTATGTGTGTGTGCCAGAGGTCAACATCAGTTATCTTCCCTATCACACTCCCTGTTCATCCTGGTTTGTTTTTTGTTGTTGAGATAGGATCTCTTCACTAAACCTGGAGCTCACTGACTGAACAAGGCTTGATGGCCAGTGAGTTACCTGTGTCCAACACACACACGCCCACACACACACACACACACACACATACATACATACATACACACACACACACACACTCACACACAGTCACACACTCCCTCCACTCTCCTCCCCCACACCCCACTCACAGCACTGTGGTTACAGATGTGCCCCACCATGCCTAGTTTTTATACGGGTGACACTAATCTGGACTCAGCAACAAGCACTTCGCCCCGAGCCATCTCCTCCCTCCCCAGCCCTAATCACAAGATTCTCAATGTCTATTCTGTGTTAGTGAACAGAAAAACACATTCATGATCAAATAACCATAAATCAAATTATACTTTTATAATGTCCTGCTCATGTTTTTCTAACAAGACAGAAATATATCAATACACTACAAGTGCAGATTTTATAATATGCTATGACTCTAAATTGGCTTTTAAAAGTTTTTCACAATTAAAAACACATTTAAAAATCATATTAAAGGGGGGAAAATCTATAAACTCTATGACCTTCATTCCAGAAAAGTGACTAAATACAAGTGAAAACACGCATTTAAGGCGCTACCGCGAGAGCGAACTTTGCAAAGCTGGCGGGGCTGGGTACCTCTTGGCACTGGTTGACAGCTTGGCGGCCGTCTTGCTGGATATCTTCCCCTCCTTCTTCTTGGGCTGGACTTGCTCTCGCTCAGGCTCTTGCTGCACGCTCTCCCGCTGGTCTCCATCAGAACTTCCTCCACTAGTGCTTGGACTGTCGTCAACTCTCTGTGCCTCAGTGGACATTTTAGGTCCTGGATTAGAGGAGGAAATGTCATTTACCCTGCTGTGGGAGGGACGACAACAAGGTACACCCAGAATGCAGAGAAAAGGAGCCTAAGAAACAAAAGTAAAACTCGGTATAAAAAGGGGAGTTGCCTATTTACAAAACAAGTAACTCTGGGGGTCACCGAAACTTTTCTTCTACAAATTCATGTAAAATTCAGACACAAATATGGGTAACAATTTTATTCACAAAAGGTGGAAACAATTCATTCTCCAACTGATGGGTAAAGCGTGGTGCATCACATGGCAATGTACCTGAGCCATAAAAAAGAATGAAGTCTGGTACGTGTGTGCTTCAGCAGGAAGACTTTCAAGCTTTACACTAAGTGGGAGAAGGCAGCCACAAGGACCACAGACTGCACAAGCTCATTTGTAAAAAATGTCCAGAGAGGTAAATCCACAGGGACATAGAGACAGAGTAAAGGGAAGTGACTTTTAATGGGCAGAAAGTTTCCTTTGAGCGATAATAATGTTCTTAAATTAAGTGGTGGTCAGAGTAGAAAGCCTCAGCGTTGTCCGCTTTGTTTCTGAGGTGCTGAGGACAGAACCAGGGTCTCATCACGTGAGGCAAGCACTCTACCACTGAGCTACCTACAACCCCCAGAAAAAAGGAGTGAGAGCCTAATTTTTACAGGCATTGGGCTAAGCGCTCTGTGCTCAGCTATGAGAAGTCTGGACAGGTACACAGACCTGCAAAGTGTCCTGGCAAGTCATTACAAAAAGGCCCAGGGCTGAGAAACGGGGGCACTGCCATGCTCACATTCAATCGATACATCTTCAGAGCTGAGCCAAGGTTAAAATCCTTTAAGCTGGGAAATTGTTTTAAGTAACCTTTGTGATAACAGAACAGAGGCCACGTGATTGCAAACAAGAACCGAGGCTTAGGCGGGTGTGGGCACTGACCCAGCTCCGCTAAGCAGCCCTGTTTCACAAGAGATAGAGACTGCACTGAGACACTGATGGATTCGTTTTTTTCCCAGTCTGGAGGAAATCGTCCTTGAGGTTGGAAATTCACTTTGCTCTGAGTTCATGCTCCTGGAGCAGCTCTGATTACCAACTCAATTTCCTCAATACCTTGATACCTAGGTAGCCGTTATAACCTAGATAGCAGACACAAAAAATGCACTGAGCGAAAAGGATATCCCTTCTCCAATCTCATTCCATCATAATCAGCCCCAGTTTGACCCTTACTATCACATCCTGTCTGACCCAACAAGCTGACAGACCCAGAACTGAACTCACAAAACTCATGCCAGACTCTACAGAGCCTCAAGTCACCTGTCATCACTTTGGGTATCATAGCTAAAGCTCAGACATGCCTTTGAAAAACGAGACTGCCTGTGACTAATGCCATCACCATCACCATCAACACACACACACACACACACACACACACACACACACACACACAGACAGAGACAGACAGAGACAGAGAGACAGAGAGAGACAGAGAGAGACAAAGACAGAGAGAGAGACAGAGAGAGACAGAGACATATACATAGAAGGAGGGAGAGAGAGAGAAGATTTATCTAAATTCCTCTTGAAAAAGACCCTTTTTGGTTACTCTTAAATTAAGACTTTGAAATAAAACTGTTCCTGATAGGGTCAAGAGTATGCTTCAGTGCACACAAAAACAGAAGCCTCACTTAAAACACAATTTATTACTTTCATTACCTAGTCCAAAGGCATGACCCAATAACTCTGATCAACATACATCATCAGTTCAACCTCGAGTTCGCACAAAACCTTGGTGTCTTGTTAACACTGGCCTTTAGCAGACTGAAAGTTTTATAAGACAAACTTCTTTTTATAGGACATATACGCACAGCAAAGGACTGGAAGAATCAGGAAGCACAGAGGTAAAGCATCCAAAGACACCACACATTGCGTTCCCACCCTCAGCCCTAACAGTTCCTCCGTCCACGACAAATAAGCAGTGCCTGTCCAAACAGCTCTTAGACACTCACAGGGAACTGGGACTGCTCTCTTGCCTCTTCTGTAAATGGAAAGCATCACTCTCCGTGACTACGACACCTTTTATGAGCAATAAAGTCACTTAATAGAATACTGAAATTTTATGTCAGTGTGTTTCATGTCTAGCTCTAAAAGTCTGAATATATTTCTTGGTTTTTCCTCCATTTTTTATATGACTTTAACGTTCTTATTATTGGATTTAATATTTGTATTCTTTTTCAGCTTGCTTCTTTGAGTTAAAATATACCAAAAGTTAAAAACCTTGTAAGTGTATACACTATAGCATGCTAGATAGAGCAGGTGGATGGGGAAGTACTCTTAGGGTTAGATGCTCTCAGGGCAAGATGCTGCTGACAAACTTTTAAGAGATGTGAAATCAGTGAAAAATTGTTTTACGTATCCTAAACCTGAGGCAATCCATCACATGGCAAACAGAAACCACGGAAAAATAGTTCCCTTACACTGAAGTCCCAGCTATGGCGGCCACATCAAGTCACAGCTGTCCTGAGTTAGTCATAAAGCCACACACTGATCCAGTGTCCTTTATGTACATTTACATACACCTAGTAATGTGTCAACCACATGATTACTGACTAGACTACTCAATGATGTAAAATGCCATCATCTGAAACTGAAATTTCATAAACTACTACAGAATACCAGAAGATAAAACTACTAAAAATACTACTCAAAGTCTTGGGGGGTGTAGCTCAGTGGTAGAGCACTTATCTAGCATCTATGTGAAGGCCTGGGTTCAATCCAAAACACTGCCACAGAGTGTATTTAAATGTCGCAATAGAAGCATAATTTCTATAGTTTTACAGTTAAAAAATTATTGATATTTTGTGATCTAAGATACCTCATTTCATCCAAAGTGTACCTACAAAGGACAAATCGACCTAAGGCCACTGATAATCATTAGTAAATCATTTAGAAATAAAGGTTTTGGCATCTTCTTTTCAAATATCAAGAATTAAAGGAATGTCTGCTGAGTGTTTTCTGAATCCTTGATTACAGAAAAAATATGGAACAAAGTGATTGCACACTCAAGCACAATTAATTTTTATGAAAGATAATACTCTATAGATCATTCCAATTAACTATATGTATAAAATTGATGTCTTGTCTCTCTAAAGTATAAATAAGTTCCTGAATTAGAACTTTAAAATATTATCTTTACAGGCACTTTAAAATTAATTCCTGAAGAGTTAATTCTATACAATTACCTAACTAACCTAAAGGAAGCTAAATTCCAGGGCTCTAAACACAAATATATCCTCCAATGACAGCTTCAAAGTTCTTAAGATACCTAAAGTGGTATTTTTATTTCAGATTCAAAGTAAACCTTGGTTCCCAACTAAACATAAAATAATATGGTGGATTTTCCAAAAACACATTAAAGAATTTAAACACACTAATTTTCTAAGCCTTCTTCACTAGGTACTCTATGTTGTGATTATACTCTGAAAATTACCAGCAGAGTGAGTCAAATTCACCTGTTCCATAAAAACAAAAGAGTCTGGCTGTAAATCCCACTGACAAAACCAACAGTCAGGTCCACATTACTACTCAAATCATCAAATGCCATGATTTTTAAAAAGCTTGAAACAGCAAGTACTCATTTGAGCCACTAAGACAGGAAAATGTGAACTTGTCATCGGCATCCTGTAGTTTTTCTACTTGGGATTTCTAAACTTTTCCAAAATGTAAAATATTGTATATTATATGCCGAACATGTAGCGCTATCCAGCTTTTCAAACGACTGAAAGGGTGTTTATGCGGAAGACGACAGTAGAGCACCTGATTGGGGGGAAGTGAGCTGCTCCCTGGGGGAAACAGCTCAAGGTATGACATATGAAAACACTCCATCTTCATCATCGCCCACATACGAACCGGCAAAGCGCCCAGGAGCATCCCAACTGCCAGAGTAAAGACAAATATTTGGATTCCCAAGATTCAGATTCGATTATCACATTTCCAGAGCGTGCTTTTCAAAAATCCAAGGATTTAAAACTAAGACGAGCTTTTAAAAATCTTTCTGAACAGTAAGGTAATCAGAGGTGAGTCCTAACACATCCTTTTGTACTTTAAAATGGAAATACTTGCGAAGACCCTCAAAATTACACAACACAGGGGTGGGAGTATAGGAGTCCTGTAAACCAGTAAACGGGTCCAAGAGCCACGGAGCCCAGGGTGATGATGTCTCTAATGCGGCCTTAATTTCCTTTAGGGAAGATGGATTGGGCATTTCTGGTTAGTCGTGGGAAAAGAGCCACAAGGAAACAGGCTTTATGTTCATTAAAACTGGAAAAGGGTAAATGGATCAAAACATTAGGAGCGAAGAGGAGGGGTGGGGGTGGGGGGGACAGGGGGAAATCCAGTTTCCAATCAGACCAGTGGGGGCTGCAGAGAAGCCAGAGAGAAACCGGCTTCGGAGCCAAACTGTGCCAAGCACCAGGCATTACAAAAGACCAGTGCGACGCCCCCCACCCCGGGGCATCACGCACACACCCAGCCGGTGCTCCCGGGCGGGCCCTCGCCCCCACGGACACCTCGTGCAGCAATTATGCAATTAGGGAAGAGCTCGGGACAGCCGGGCACTTTGCACCGCGACATCCATCCTGGACTTTGCGGAGACTTAGTTCCCGGCTGCGGCGGGCGCGGGCGGGGAGGGGAGGGGTCCTCGAGGGCGGAGGAGAGCCACACTCTGCGGGAGGGGGGGGAGGGGCGCGCGGGCCCCGGCGGGCACGCGCAGGGCCAGAGAGGCCTGCGGGGCCGCGGGCGCGAGCCCGAGCCGAGGCCGCGGCGGGGGCGGGGATCTGGCCGGGGCTGCCCCTCGCCGCGTGGGGTCCCCGCGCGCCCCACGCCGCGGCTCGGGCCGCGGCCACGCCCGCCCGCCCGCGCCCACTCACCTCGCGGCGCCGCCCGCGCTCCAGCCGCGGCTCCGACGCCGAGTCCCGGAGTGAAGCCGCCGCCTCCGCGAGCCGCCGCCGCCGCCGCCGCCGCCGCCGCCGCCGCCACCCGGCCGTCCGCGCGCGCCCCCTCCCAAGCGCGCGCTCGCCCTGCCCGCCCCGAGAGCCCGCGACAGCGCGAGCCCCACGTCGGCCTCGCGGTGACGCGCCCGCGCGCCCGCGCCGCGCTTTCGCCCCGCCCCCGCCGGCGCGTGCCCGCGCGGGGTCCGGTGACGTGCGCGCGCAAAAGTAAAGTGACAGCTGAGTCCCGGGCCAAGCCGGCGGGGGCAACCGCGGGCTAAGGAGAAGGGAAGGGGAGGTGGGAAATCGAGGCTGGACGGCGGAGGGAGGGGAGGGACGCGAGGACCTTGACGAGCGCGCGCGTTAAAGGGACACGCGGGCTAAGGGGTGGGGGCGCTCCCCAGGAGGGTACTGTGCCGCGGAGTGGGGTGAGGGGCAGGGAAGCCCACCACCACCACCGTGCACCCACCAACTCGTGCACGCGCAGGGCCCACCTGCACCGCGGTGGGAAAACTTCACGCTGGCCGGGGGAAGCCTCGCTTCACCCCATAGCTGCTGCAGGAAGGCTCCTGCTGTGCCTGGTCCTGTCCTGGAACTCAGGCTGCCACCCTGGGAGGCTGGGGAGGGGCGAGGCGGGGAGAAGGGTGCAGCACTATTAGAGCGAGTGGGAGGCTGCCTCTGAGCCCCAGAGACCGGTGTGGGACAGTAGCCTTGCTGTGGGTGGCCTGAGGAACATCAGGTTCCCCTGTCATTGTAGCCCAAAATAGCCACTTAAGAAACAAAAAACTGCGCATGCTTTGTAAACTCAGCTTCCATGAACTCACCCCACCACCAGAGTGTACACACACACACACACACACACACACACACACACACACACACCCTCCAGCCTCTCAGAACAACTGAGTTCTAGGACTACTCTTAACTTCTGTTGGGAGACTTGGGAGCTGTTGAGAACGTGCAGTAGTCCTGCCCAGCAGAGAGGGCTGAAGACAGCCTCCACACTCACCTGTAAGACGGGCAGGCTCAGGATAGGCAATACATAGGAAATGGTGGGGAGACCAGCCTACCCGGGGCCAGAGGCCACCATGGGGAATGAGAAGTCCTGAGTCAATCAAACAGCCTAAAGGAACTAGTGCCAGAAAGACCGCAGAGACTGGAACAAGACAAGAGCCATTACCTATGTCTGGGACAGAAAATGCTTCCACTAGATATGTTCTTCAAGAATTGACTTTTAATTAATCACCTCCCTGAAAACTGCCCAAAGCAGCTAGTGGTGTCTAGCCTGGAACTCACCACAGGAAAAAATGACAGCTGTGTCCTCAGGAATGTGAGCTCAAGGATGTATGGGAGGGTTAGAAATGAGCGAACCCTGGATTTCCTGTCTGTGTGGCCACTTACATCTGCCACACGGTGGATTAGATGTGGTACAGTGTATTAGTAGAAATGCATCATATTTAGAATGTGACCAAATAGAGCATTTCATAGACAGTCTTAGATGTGTACACAATTCGTCTCCCCTCATGAAATCTTTGCATATTTTTATTTTCCTGATTGTGTTTCAAGAATACAGAAATAGCAAAGCCTTACCTGTGTTTTGAAACTTTTTTTTAAAAAATTGATTTGTTTTGATCTGGGATTTGACTCAGGGCTTCAATAAGCTAAGCAGGCATGTAAGTTCTGCCCCTGAACTATACACCCACCTCTGGTATTCTATGTGTGTGCTGTTGGCTTACAATGAATGTTTTATAAGGAAGTACCCTTCTGCTCCAGCCATTTCCAAGTCTTTTTTGCAGTTCGTTCACTGACATGGGGATGTGGTGATGTCAGCTTCCATCCTGTGGAAACAATTGAAGAACTTAACTGCCATATTGTTGAAACGGTGCTTCAGCAGTATTTTGTCTATCTGCAGATGTTTTAACTGGTATTTTACAAAGTTCAAAACAGGAATACAAGTCTTACTCACTCTTCTCATTCATTCAAGGAATACTAACTGTTGTGTGCCAGGCTCTAGTTTATTGAGTGTAGGTAGTAGGAACGTAACTATGAAGAGAACCTGGTCCTCACAGGACTTGCCAGATCCTTGTCAATTTCACACTCTACATTCAACTCATTAGTGAATTCTGCCGATTCGGTTATCTAAAACATCTATTGAGCATTATTCCAAAGAGCTATGACCAATCAAAGCACAGATTTATGCACTTTGTGACTATGGGTGCCCATTGCAAAATGTATCTACAACACAACCCCTACACTCCAAGACTCAGATCATTAAGGAAGATGAAGACGCAGAAGAAAGATTTTTAAGAGCCAGAGGACATGGAGGACTTCAGCAAAAAAAAAAAAAAAAAAAAAAGTCTTCTGGACATAACTGAGATATTGTCCCCGTAGATTCTCAACAGTGTGGCTGCCTGCATGAAACCACACCCATCAAAATGACGATATGGGTGGGGGAAGGACTCATAAGGCCCCACCTTTAGTTAAGAGCTACAGGAAGCCAAGGCCTTCTGAGAGAGGGTTGATTTTCTTCAGGGACAAGAAAGATTGCTCATACCCATCCAAGTGGTCAGCTTTACACCCATGTATGTACACACACACGTATGTATATGTATGTATGTATGTGCAATACTACCTGAAATCAAGAGTGTGTGTGTGAGAGAGAGACAGACAATTACAGGAGATGAGAGGACATAAATTTGAGATTTGAGATGGACATGGGCAGAGACACAGGAGGGACTTAGAGAGGGGTGGGAAGTAGGATATGATGAAAATACGTTGAACTCCTTTATGAAATTCTCAAAACAAACCCCCAAGAAATGTCTGCTGAATTGTCTATGCCTTCCCATTTCCCTACTTTCTGCTAATTCCCCAGTCTGAGTGACTGTGAAATCTCAGTGGAAGTCTCCTGATTTTTTCCTTCCCCATATTCTTGCCAAACACACACACACACACACACACACACACACACACACACACACACAATACACGCACGCGCGCGCGCGGGGAGGTGGGAGGTGGGGCAGAGAGAGCTTGAGTTTTTAAAACAGGGGAGCCAGAGTGGCAGGACAGGCTCGTGGTCTCAGTACTCAGAACACAAAGGCAGAAAGACACCAAACTGAGGCCACTCTGAAAAGAAGAAAATACAACTCTAAAATATAGGTTAGATCGTGTCTCTCTTCTTCTCAAAAATGCCAGTGGCTTTGCATCCTGCAGCAAGAGCAAAGTTCTCCTAATAGCTACATGTCCTCCTCCTCCTCCTCTTCCTCCTCCTCCTCCTCCTCCTCCTCCTCCTCCTCCTCCTCCTCCTCCTCCTCCTCAGCCTGCTGCCCACAACAAGCCTTCCGGACTGTTACACTCACTATTGCTTATCCCTAGAATGCCCTTCACTCCTGCCCCTCCCCCAGAACTTCCTTTTCTCCTCTGCTTTATGTCTTCCTCTCCACTGTCCTTTTATTTCCACTTCCATTATATCATTCTATCATCATGAACTCACTCCTCCTTCCTACATTTCTTGTCTCTGAGTTTTAATAATGGATTCACTTCCCAGCAGAATTGGCAAGTAGGAATGTTTTGCAGGGTCCCTCTAACTTTCTCACAGAAAAGCTCAGAAGGTAGAGTCACTGTCTCCTCCCATTTTGGATGAGCAGTAGGAAATTATTTCTGGAGGTAACCAGACTAGATTTAAGCAGAAAGCATCCCACTGTGAGGAGCACTGCTCCTTGACTGGTAAGCCTCCATTCTTGTTAGACACCTAGTGAAAAGAGGCTATGAAATATTCCATCTACTCCTTGGAAGAAACAGCCTATTAGCTTGGATTTACCAAGGATTAGAACACTGGAGTTGGGCATGGTGGCACACACCTGTTATCCCAGCACTTGGGAGGTTGAGACACAAGGGTCATGAATTTGCCTAGCTGGCAAACCCCTGTCTCAGAAAGTCACAGACTGGGAATTGTAACTCGGTAGAATAGCACCTGCTCAGCCTGTCCAAGGCTGACGGGTCTATCCCTAACATGGAGAACAAATAGGAACACTGAGAGAAAGAAAGAAGACAGAGAATGATCTTTTGATTAAAGCCTGTAGGCACATGTGATCAAGAATATTGTAGATGTTAAAGAAGGGACAACACTAACCTTCTGTAATGTAATGCATCTGGGAGCCTGAGGCAGGAGGATTCCCATGAGTGAGAGGCAAGCCTGGGCTACATAGTGAGTTCCAGACCAGTCTGAGCTACAGAGTAAATACAGAAAGAAAGCAGAGTTGGGGGCGGGAGGCAAAGAAAACTGAACTTGAAGGACGCCTTCACCTAGTCCTTCACTGGTACACAGGTCTACACCAGGTACCTAGCAAATGATTACTGCATAAATAAATGAATTTCTGACAGGGATGGGAGAGTGCCAAGAGCTGATTCTTCTGATTTCATGTGGTCTGGAACTTCAGCCCAGGCTGCTGTACAGCATTATATGTGCTGTATACTGTAAAAATGTCCCATTAATTAAGATGTGAGTGACAGCCCTAGGGACAGGGCTCAACAGGTATTGACACTTGCAACAGAAGCCTGGTGACATGAGTTCCATCCCCCAAACCTACATAAAGATGGAAGGAGAGGACCAACTCCACAAAGTGGTCACGTGACTTCCACATGCAGGCTGTGGCTTGCAAGCCTCCCCATCATCATACGCACACAATACTAAATAAATGAAATTTTTTAACGTTTCAAAGGTATGAGTGCCCAAGTGTGGCTGCTTCTCCAGCCCCTAGCCCCTGTGTGCCCGTAGCATTCAGTCTCTATGGAGATCCCAACAATCCCTGCCTCTGGTATTCACACCTTGTGTCTTCTCCCTCTGTATCATTATCCCCAGGTTGAGATGACACTGAAAAGTAGGTCACGGCTAAGCTTAGTTTATAAAAGATGTAAGATTTACATCTTGGTGCATTTGGAAAGGTTGCGAAACCATTAGATGGAGCCTCAGTAGAGAAAGTGAGATCAGGAGCAAGGCTTGGAGTTTTATAGCCAGGCCCACTTCCTGTCCGCTCTCTGCCTTTTGATGTGGACTCTGTGACTTCACACTTAGCTGTCCTGAACAGCCATTTCAACTTAGTTCCCTCAAATCCTAGGCCAAAATAACACACACACACACACACACACACACACACACACCCAACACACACACACACTTCAGTTGATTCTCATCAGCTATTTGGTCACAGACACAAGAAATGTACAGACTACACATGTGCTTACCATTTTGTCTTGTAAATGGTTTCCCAGCGCATCAACTGCTGGGAATCCCCTGAGCTCATTTTATAGTGACTCCTCAGTGCAGAGGTCACAGCTTATCTATTTCCTTGTCTATTGTTTAGTATAAAGAGACGTCACCCACAAGATTGTAAAGAGACTGAATTTATCTTTTTTTTTTTTTTGCATCCGTTTCCCCAAATTATGGAGATCTAAGAGTGTGTGTGTGTGTGTGGGGGGGGGATCATCATTTTCAAAGTCACTTGTATCAACACCCATTTCAAAGACTACAGAAGTTTTTTAGTATTTCCCACAAATCCAGAAGATACATTGAAGAGTGCTTTCCAGGACTTCACGAACCCTCTGACCTTCTCTACTAGTGTGGAGAGGCAGGTGGGTAAGGAGCAGAAGGCAGAAGGGCCTCAGATGCAGTCTACTGAATTTCAACCTAGAGTGCCACTGAGGGTGGTAGGACCGGTTTTACAGGAGGAGGCTGTGATTTATGGAGAACCAGGAGTGTTGTGAGAACAGGCTCTCCAAAAAAATTTAAAAAAAAAAAAAAAAAAAAAAAGATAGGTACCATAGATTTGTTGAAGGATAAAGCAAAAACCATCCTGGATAAAGGTAATTTTAGGCAAGACATACAGTCCTCCGTGGCTTCCTGATTATCCCACTTCAAATCCTGTGAATGTTTATCTATGCCTAGGAAGAGGACTCAATGACTAAGAGGTAACTTAGTTAACTAAGATCTTGCCCACAGAATCTGTGTTCAGCACGTGGGAGGGGAAGTCACATGCTGGTATGTTGACTGCATGGACAGTGGGTGGCTAGGTGACCCAGGGAGGCATCAGTACAGTGCTAGTAAGACCATTTGTCGGGAGTGACTTTGGCCACCTCTGGGATTTCACAGCCTTTAGAGACTTGTGGAACTGCAACCACTTCCTGGGGCCTGAAGACAAAAGAAGGAAGTAGGCTATGTTCTAAGGAGACGGTACAGGGACTGTAAGGAGGTTGAGGTCTTGTTAGTGGAAATAGCCTTGTAGGACGTTAAACCCACCTATCCTCTGATTTAGACTTCATTCCCAAAAGTTTGCGGCGGCCTCCGGCAACAGCACTCTCTACTGATTGCTAGTTGTATCCAGGGCAGCTTTAATTTTTCACCCCTGAGGATCTTCCCAGTCCATTCCTCACCAAGCTTTTTGGGGCTGGGGCACCCTGCTAATAGCCCCTCTGCAGGAAGGTTCCCTCATTTCAAAAGGACGGGACTGCTCTCTGAAGTTAGCTCACTTGTCCCTCATGTGACATGGTTTGGCGTACCCTCACATTTAAGTCACCCCTTTCAAACACACTCTGATTTGTCCACATTTCTCTTAAGACACAGTACCAGGAACTGGGCACAGTATTCCAGGAGAAGTCTGCTAGCTGAGAGCACAGGGAGCTGAGAGCTGCCTGCTTCTTCCACCCAGGAGCCTGTCATTCCCAACAGTGGAATGTCATGAGTTTCCATCTCCTGTGGGGATATTGCTTTTCAACCACTATTAAATTGAGGTCATTTTTTAAATGTTTCAGGAGACTTAACAGCCAAGAAAACAGATCACAGTCTCCTATCAATTCACCATGTTGTAAACCGTTACCGCTCAAGTTAATACGTGCCTTTTACTCCTATAGTCCATAGAAAATAAGGTGTTCGGCTTTAAAAAAAAAAAAAAAAAGTAGTCATAAATTGTACCTCTTCTCTAGACTCTTGACTGGTCAGAATTGTGTCACTGGGGAAAACAAGGTAATGATGACAAATTATGTACTTTTATCCCAAGAATATAGGACTTTACCAAGTCCTTGCACGAAGTTGACTTGACTAGGGTAGTGAGGGAATGAAGAAAGGACAGTGAGACAGCCAGATACACACACACACACACACACACACAC
Organism: Peromyscus eremicus; assembly: GCF_949786415.1. Taxonomy (NCBI): domain Eukaryota; kingdom Metazoa; phylum Chordata; class Mammalia; order Rodentia; family Cricetidae; genus Peromyscus; species Peromyscus eremicus. Next base: position 101,934,659 of record NC_081425.1, on the reverse strand, counting down.
ACACACACACACACAAAAAAAAAAAAAAAAACCCACAAACAAACAAACAAACAAACAAAAAACCTGGGATCCGGTGAACTAGGCTCTCTAATAGAGCCCTGGCTGACGACAGCACCCTGGAAACTCAGTGTGTTTCTTATGAGTTTAACAAAGATGCAGGACTATTACATGCAGATAAACAAGGAGGTAGGCTTTATGGCATACAACCCAATCAAGGAGACAGGCTTAGCCAATCTTAGTAGGAGCACTCTTTGTAGGGAATCAGTCTTCAGGCCATAAATAGCTGGTGGCAGAAAGCTGTGGTGGACTTTTCTGCACACACTATCAACATCAGCACATGGATCAGAGGAATTTTGCCATCTCTCTAACCCAGGGTGAGGGACTTTGCCATTTTCACATGAGTCAGAAGCTATGGGTCGTTGTCAAAAGCACACATTCACTCAGGACTTCACTGACTCAGGATTTCCTCCACTGCCCACAGGACTTATCTTGCATAAAAGAATTTACATGAGGGACCGGCAAAGTGGCTCATCAGGTGAAGGGGCTTGCCACTAAGCACGATGACCTGAGTTCCGTTCCAGGAAAAGAACTGACTCCTACAAGTTGTCCCCTGAACCTCATACATGCACTATATGGCACGTGCTCACTTACACACACACACACACACACACACACACACACACACACACACACAGAGTATAATTTTTTAAACAGATGGGTTTATTTGTTCCTGAAATTGTATCATGCTCCCACTTTGGTGTTGAAAAAAAAAACAGTAATGAAATGGCTTCTTTTCAAACTAACTGGGATTTATGTACAGGATACTTTCACCACCACCACCTACCTCCCATCCCAGTGCTGGGAATTGAACCCAGGGCTTTGTACATTCTAGGTATGTACTTTGACTCTGAGCCACAGCTCTAACCCTAATATTTTCTTTCCAATAAGCATTTACTTTATTAAAATAAGAACACTTTTGTTACATAAACATGTTTACATTGATATTGGAACACTTTCTGGCACTGTCATGAATAATAATTAGTCCAAGCATGGTTGACTACACACTACAACCTCATTCCATATTACATTTAATAGCTTGTTTACCAAACTTTTTTTTCCACAACACAAATTCAACATTCCCAACATGTCTCACACTTTTATGTTTCTATTTCTAATAGCTGAGTTCTGTGTAAGCATGCCCTTATTTGTGTCATATTTAAACTGCAGCCTGTCTCACACCTCTTTACCTTTAGAGATTGTGTTGGAAATCTACTGCTTTATAATAAACCACTCCAGGTTTATTATTCTGCTGCTGGTTAAAACAACAGCAATTTGTTTTTCTCATGAACTGAAATTTGGTCAGGGATGCATGGAAATGTCTTACCTCTGCTCTTTGCAACATCACGTGGAGAATTTTGACTGAAATCTGGGAGACCTGCCTTCCAGATGTTTCATTCATGTGGCTGGTAAGTTAGTGCTGACTAGCTGTCAGTTAGGATCTCAATGGGTTTTGGGGTAGAGATCTCAGTTCTTCCTCGGTAGAACATAGTCTGCTTGACTTCCTCACAGCATGGTAACTTTGTCCCCGAAGCAAGTATCTTAAGAAAAGCAAATTGGACACACGGTGCTTTTCAAGGTAGGTCCACAAGCTCACAGTATCACTTCCCACACGGTGTTCATTAGAACAACCCTAAGAACCCACCAAGACTGCAAGAAAAGGTAATTAGATTTTTCCACTTGGTTATGGAGTGGGAAGCTTCTAGAAGGTTTTGTAGGACTAGAGAGATTGTTGCATCAATTTTGTAAAAAAATTCTGGTATAGACATGATGTTTCCTATGTATTTATCCTTTTTCTCTTTGTTTATGAAACCCAGGTCATCTCAGTGTTCTATACAGACATTACTTTCCTTCTGAAATGCTCTACCTGCAATAAATTAATCATCATCGCGTGGTGATTAGCTTTAATTTTCAAATCAACATAGTCTAGAATCATCTGAGAAGAGAGTCTTGCTGAAGATAATTTATATTGGGTTGGCCTGTGGGGTTGTTTGGGGGAAAGATTAGTTGACATGGGAAGAACAAGCCCACTGTGGGTGATACCATTCCCTAGGCAGGGGTTTCTGAATTGCATAAGAGTGGAGAGATCAAGCTGATCACAAGCAAGCAAACAAGTGAACATATCTGCATTTGCTTTCCTCTGCTCTGACTGTATATGATGTGACCTACTTCAAGTTCCTGCCTCCAGTTCCCGTCAGTGATGGACTGTATCCTGGTATTGTAAGAATAAAACCTTTCCCCTATTGTCATTTTTTAATCATGGCAACAGAAGTGAAACCACGTCACACTATCTCCCCTGTGTTACCTATGTTTCTCATGTGCACCTGTATTATTACCCATGAAGCAATGCCTTGTAAGGTCAAAATAAGGACCATGAACTCTCAGAGCCAGTCCTACAAACCCTGTGCACTGACTCCCCATTAGCCATTGCCCAGTATCTGAAGCTGGGTAGTGACAACTCTAGAGCATCTTCCAGCTCCATAGACGTCATTCTCATACAGCCAGCTGAGCAGGATCCCTGCTCCCTGCTTATTGCTAGTTATCACCTGGAACCTTATTGGAAAGGCTAAGCTTACATTTTAAAAGAGCCCCAGTGATCCACGGCATGGTAGAGTTTAAGAAGCGTTGCTTCCTTCTGAAGCGTCCAGGTGGCCGTATCAATGAACCCACTTGAAGCTCACATCTCAAATTCTTGATCATGCTCCAGTAAACATAACCATGGAATTTCCTAGACGCAGGGCTCCATGAGAGCTTTATCGTAGCAATTGCTTGAGCTCCTGCCTTGCGTCTGTCCTCCTGGTGGGGTTTTGATACGGATGTCTTTGAATTTACAGATCAATGTGAGAACAGACAGCTTGACAGTATTATGTCTTCCAATCCATAAGTATGAAATATCTTCCCCTTGTGCAGATATTCCTTAATATCTTTCAGTAAGGTTTAATAGTTTTCAGTGTGTACATCTTAAATTTCTTCTTGTTAAATTTATTCTCAGGTGTTTTGTTCTCTGCACTGTTATTGTGACACAGTCATTTTCATAACTTAAACTTCTGACAACTCAGTTAGTATACAGAAATACACTTTAATTTTGCATCGATTTGGTACACTTACTACAGTCATTTTAAGTTCTAGTAAAACTTTAAGATTTTCATATAAAAATATGTCATCTGAGAATAAAGACGGTTTTACTTCTTTCTTTCCAACTGAATGCCTTTAATTTTTTTTTAAAGTTACTTTATTTGTTGTTGTGGCACTAGCTATAGAAATTTCAGTAAATGGTTGAATAAAGTGTTGAAAACAGCTGCTGGTGGTTGGGGCTGGAGTCCGGTGCTTCCGGGTTCTTGTCCTCTTATTTAGAGACCTGAAAACCCAGCTCACACAGATGTGCAATAGACACAAGACAACTTTTTTTATTCAAGCTATAGAGCAGGTGTTAAAGACAGACTCTGTAGAATGGCAGCAGCTGCATGAGCAAGGATACTCAAGGGCCTGGTTACTTTCCAGGGGGGAGGAGTTGGTCACTAAGGGGCGTGGTTGATCACTGAGGGGCGTGGCTGGTTACTAAGGAACGTAGTTTGAGTGGACCTGTATTCTGATTGATAAATTAGACGAATAATAATTTCTCTACTGTGCATATACCTTCCCATTATGCAGCTGATCTTAATCATATGCATGCATAATTATGCATAGACAAAAGATAGTAAGTAGGAGATTCTCCCTGAAAGGTTAATAGAGGACACAGGCATCCCAAACCAGTTCAGGCTGAATCTACTCTCCTATTCTTATACCTGGCTGTGTTGGGAATTCATCTGAGTAGAAACTGTACAAATTTGAGAGTTAACAATCAAGGATAGGAAAACACACAATTTTTCAGAGATGGCAGTGTATGTATGGGTGGACAAGAGGTTCACAGGTCGTTGTGTGTGCCGTTTGAAGAGGGGTATGTGCGCATAGTATGTATAGATGAAGGAGTAAGGTTGCCAAACGAATTATTACAAGAAAGGTCTATCCCAAGCTAAGCTACCTCCTATTCATGCCTATTACAAGAGGGGGCTATCTGAAGCTAAGCTATCTCCTATTCATGACTTTTACAAGAGGGGGCTATCCCAAGCTAAGCTATCTCCTATGCATGCCTACCTTGTTCCTGAACTTCGGAGGGAAGCAGTCTTTCCTGGTGGAGTATGATGTTGGCTGATAAAGATACTAGGTTGAGCAAGTTCTTTTTTCAGTTTGAAAAATTTTATTATCTTTAGGTGTTGTTTTTATTTTTTCAATTTTTTTTAGATATGTTGAGAACATCAAATATCTTTTGTCCTTTATCATAGTAACCTAATACATCTTAATGATTTCTTCTTTAAAGAAAAAACAAACAAACAATCTTTCGGGAAATTTTAGAGCTTCCTGAAGTTCAAAACCCAAAGCAGCTGAACTTTCACTCCTGTTTCTCCTAGGAGCAGCTACTTTTCTGCCCTGACATAAAATAACCGGATTGTCAGACGCTAAAACCGACTTGTACTGCCAGGCAGTAGTGGCACACACCTTTGATCCCAGCACTCAAGAGGCAGAGGCAGGAAGATCTCAGTGAGTTCAAGGCCAGCCTGGTCTACAGAGGGAGTTCCAGGACAGCCAGGACTACACAGAGAAACCCTGCCTAGAAAAAACAGAACCAAACAAACAAACAAACAAACAAACAAACAAACAGAAAAACTGACCTGTACCTTTTCTGCTGCCTTGGCAGGAGGAAAGTAAGTCTCCTGATATTGCTGACCTAGGACGTAGTTGTAGAAATGGGATTGAGAACCAATGGAGAGAGATGATGTGGAATTAATAAGGAATCTGTGAGGTGTGTGTTTGGGTGAGTGCTTTACTGAACAGACTCAGATTCTTCATCCAGTAAGAGCAAACGTTCTCTGTAGCTGGTTTTCTTTTGAGTCACCAACCAGCTCCCAGATCATGACCCAGAGACTTATTATTAGTTATGAATACTTGGCCTTATCTTATGCTTGTCCCACTAGCTCTTATAACTTAATTTAACCTTTTCTCCTCATCTACAGATTGCCTCGGGGCTTTTTACCTTTCTTTCATTCTCTTTGTCCTACGTCCCTGCTTCCTCCATGTCTGTCTGTCTGGCAGTTGCCTGGCTGGCTGGTTCCAGGCACCTCCCTCTCTTTCTCCCTAGTTCTCTCCCCATTTTCTCCCTTGAACCTAGATGATTCCTCCTACTTAGTCCCTCTATCTCTACTGCCTAGCTATTGGCCGTTCAGTTTTTATTAGACCCATCAGGTACCTTAGGCAGGCAAGGTGAAACAAAACAACACATTTTTATATAATTAAACAAAAGCAGCATAAACAAATGTAACATACCTTACATAGTTAAAGTAATAGTCCACAACAGTTCTCTGCATGCTCACTTTGTGTTTAAACTACACAAGATGTATTAAATGGCTTTGTTTAGAGACCTCAGTCATGCTATGGAGTCAATATAGATGGTCCTCCCCTTGGTAATGGTTCAGCTTTTGGTTTTTCCACTTTATGCCATTGGTACCATGATAAGCATTCGGATTCTGAGTCGGGACAAATGACAAACATGTCTTAATTGCTTCCTATTGTCACCTGTTCAGCTCCTTTTCTGAAGTAGCTATTTAAATATCCTTGCCATTTATTTATTTATTTATTTATTTATTTATTTATTTATTTATTTATTTATTTATTTATATGTGTGCATGTTTGTGCCTTCATGTTCGTATATGTTCCATATACTTGCAGGTGCCCACAGAGGCCCCAAGAGGTGGTCAGATCCCCCAGAACTGGAGTTGGAGGCGGTGTGAGCTGCCTGACGTGGTGCTGCGAACCAACCTGGGTCCTTGGCAAAAGCAGCCAATACTTAAGTGTGGAGCCATTTCTCCACCCTCATTTTATCATTTTAATGGCAGCTGCCTGTGGGATATGCTCTCTAGGGGTAGCAGGTAGCAGCAAAGAGCCACATTCCTAGTCAACCACACATCCGTGAGGATGGACTTACAAAATTCTTGGGGTCTGATAGGTTTATTGGGATGAAACCCCAGTGGAAGTTAAGGATCATCTATATGATTTTAACCCTATTTTACATTAGAGCAAACTGAGCTGGACACTTTGCTCAGTTATATGTCTCTAAGAGGTGCTGGAACCAGCTGTGGACCACAGTTGAGAGACTCCAGAGACTGTGCCTATCACTCCATCATACCAAACTGCAGCCAGGAAACTCTTCATACCAGGCTTCAGACTTCATAGTTTGTATGGGGGCAAACTTCTACCTCCCACTGACAAAATCCAGCTCCACCCTTCCCTGCTGTATCTAATGCCTATTAGAATAAAACACTTGACTGAGTTTAGTATCAGAAGTGCAGTGTGTGCTGAAGTAAATAACTCATTTAAAAAGATAAAATGGGGTGAAGAAATGGGTCAGCAGTCAAGTGTATTGGCTGCTCTTGCAGAGGACCCAGGTTGGTTCCCAGCACCCACATCCAGTTCTAAGGAATCTGACAACCTCTTCTGGCCTCTGTGGGTACCTGTACATATATGGAGCACATGCATACATGAAGGAGCAAACATAATACACATAAAACTAACTAACTAACTAAATAAATAAATCTAAAAAATAGGTAAAAGCTTTACATTGATACTTCAGAAAAGGACCTGTACAAATGACAATAAGAAGCAATTAAAAGATGCCTGTCATGTCATCAGAGAAATGCCCATTAAAATCATAGACAGATACCACTGCACACCTAATCAAATAGCTAGCATTGAAAAGGTGACAGTACTGTTTACATTGGTAGCCTAGAGCTCTCAAACATTTCTGATGGGTATGTAAAATGATGCAACCACTTTAGATAACTGTTTAGATCATTATAAAGTTAAGCTATCAGATGGCCCAGCAGTTCCTCTCCAAGGCATTTACGTACACCCCACCCCCGGCTCCACCGAGATGATGTATGCTCAAGAAAAACTGTACACAATGGTGATAACACAGCATTGATGATAGTTCTGAACTGGAAATAATCCAAGCATCTGTGTAGAGAAAAGTGGGTTAACAGACAGTGATCCAGCCCTACCTCAAAGGCATCGTGGTAAACAGGCGAAAGCCAAGTGCAAATAAGTGCTCACAATATGGTTCAACTTTACACGGATGTTAGTATGAGGCAGTTCAGAGCAGGTAAAATTTCCTACCAAGAACAGATTGGTGGTAGTGATGGGGTGGCCAAGAGGTCACGTAGGCGGTGAACTTCATTGCAAAAGATCAGGAAGGAACTAGGGTGGCAAAGCATAATTGTATAATATTTGCTGTAGAAATATTCACACAGGTACATAATGTCAAAGACCCTTTGCACTGTCTACTTAGATGGGTGAGTATTATTGTATACAAATCCTACTTCAAAAGAATTGTTTTAAAAAGAAAATCGTGCACAGAGAAACTTAGGATGCCGTTCAATGGACAGAGTGCCTGCTTAGCATGATTGAAGGCCTGGGTTCCATCCCCTGCACTGCATAAACTGTGCATGGTAGTGCCTGCCTATAGTTCCAACACTTAGGAGGTGATGGCAGGGGACTCAGAAGTTCAAGACCAGCCTTAGTTACATAGCCAGTTTGAGACTGGCCTGGGCTATGTGAGATCCATTCTCAAAAAAAATATACAGGGTGAGAAATGACCCAAAGGTCATTGTTTCATTTAAGTTGTTTGTTATTAGCTTAGTTAACACACAGGGCAGAACTGGGAGTTTACGGGCAGAGAGGAAGGACAAACGCTGTGGCTCTGATACATGCAACAAAAGGAAATGCGGATCACCTGCCATTCTGAGAACATCTTTTCGGGGGGAGGGGGAAACTAGATCACAGTGGGGGGGGATGAGCAAGTGCCAAAGGGTGTGGTAAGTGTGGTCTGAGGACCTGAGAATGGAGGAAGGCTAAACACATTGCCTCCTTCCTTGTCACCTCTGGTGACACCAGGCTGACAGACAGTCAACTTGTGATTACATTTCACTATAATTGTTCTGCTTTTAGTTTTCCGATTGGCCAGACTTCGTCTTCTCTCCTGAAAGAGAATGAGGAGTCTGGAGACTGTGAAAGGATGGAGCGAGGTAGGAGGAAGATAACGAGTGCTAAATTATGCTGTAAATAATTCATTTCTGAGATAGAAAAGAGGTCCTTAAAGGAGTGAGAGTGGAGCAGCCACGGTCGTGAGGCCAGGTAAACTGTGGCACTGACACTATTTAATCCCACGTTTTCCTTTTATTAGCGCATATCAAAGAGCTCCAAGAAGTTTTTTTGTAATAGTATACAAATGTTTAAATTGAATTAAAATATAATTATAACAGCTTCTTCCCTTTCTTCCCTCCAACCCCTCCCATGGCCCCTCCACTCCCTCTCAAATTGATGACCTCTTTTTCTTTGTTTATTATTGGTACATGAATATTTGTGTGAGTGTGTGTGTGTGTGTGTGTGTGTGTGTGTGTGTGTGTGTGTTATGTATTTTGGTTACTTCAGTGTGTGTAGTGAAAGATAGGGGACAGCTAAGTACGGCATTAAGTAGGAGGTTAGGGAATGTGTGATGTAAGAAACATACATCTTGCTACTTATCACACTGCCCCAGACCTGGTTTTAAGGACTCTTCCCTTCACTATAATGTTGCTCAAATCCGCTTTTTCCCAAAGCCCATCAAACTGGTAGCAACCACGAACCTATCACTGGCCTAATCCATCATGGTACAATACAGAAAGATACAAAGAGACGGGGCGGATAAAGGAAATCAATACCTGTTTCCTGTTTGTTACCTTCAGATCTTTTGTCTGGTTTCAGTGTGTCTTCAACAGAATAAGAAACATAGCTGAATTCCCAATCAAAATCAGATAAAACACAGGCAATGTGACACTGTGTCTTTGCTCTGCGCAGATAAAAAAAATTTGAATTATAGCAGGGCTAAATTGTCTGAGTCTATCCCAGGCTTTCAGTTATTAAGGGGTTTTCTTTGTTTCATAGAAATTTATAGACTTAATAAATGATATACAGAAACAAAACCAATATTTCAACAATGTTTAGGAAAGTGAGCAAATTTCCCCCAATTCTCCCTAAATTATAGTTAGTCCTATACCTATCTTCTGATCTATATTGCCATCCTTCTTATTATCCTGAATATTGCTAATAGTATGTACTTGACCAGGTCTGTATGTAATTGACCAGATGTGACTAGACCTATACTATACACACTTTAAAACTGTACAGCATAAAGGCTTACTTCAACCCCAAATTTGTTCCCAGCACTGCAAAATACATTAATAAATACTCTTAATTAGCAGCTGGCCTCACAACATGGTCTTTGAAAAATGTTTTTTTCTGTTTGTTTTGTTTGTGGTTTTTTTTTGTGGTGCTAGGTATAAAACTCAGTGGAAAACATTGTATTAATGGCCTTTCATTTAAATGTCCCGATTCTTCATAGTTATGTCTTTATGAAGTATATACAGATTTTTCATCTAGAAATCTTATAAAACTACATTCCTAATGTTATGTTATCAAGTATAATAGGGATTAGTAAAATAATCAAGAGGGCATTTCATTTTTAACAACATCCAAGTAGAAGCTTGATATTGTATTTAAGTTATTTCTTCAAAATAGTCATGGAGTGAAAGAGAATAAATCCTCTGCTCCAGCTTTGTTACAAAACTGCCAGTAGACCCCTGTAGAAAGGATCAATAATGTCACAGGAGACCCCAAGAGGCAAATGGAGCCTGTTTACAGCACAGCTAATAAAGCTTGTCTTCCTGGGTGTCCCCCAAAACTCCACCTTTCTCTGCCAAAGAATGCCAGCGCTTAGTGTGGGTGATGTCGTTTCCTCTCACTTTCTTTCTCTTTAGAAAGCACGGCCTGTGTCCTCAGACTGTCCTCCATAGAAGAAGGAAGTGCCTAATATCCAAGTCCTTGTGACAGATCTATAATACAGCTGCTCTCTCTAGGTATTTTTTTTTTTAAAAATCAGAATGCTCTGGAAATGCGATATAATACAAAATTTAGATGATGATAGAAGTCCCCGATGAAATAGCTTATACCTAAAAGGAGGCAAAGAGATTTCGCACAGATGTATGGCAGTTATTACCAGGGCTACAAGCTCACTAATACTTGTATTGAATAGCATTGTGAGGTGTTCTTTTAAGTCATTTAAAAAAGCAATTTACAAGTTATTGCAGTGGAAAGATACCTAAAACACACTTAATAGGTTGAAGTCAAAGTAAACTTTCTGAATATTATGTAAATAAGCATAAAGTCTCAGATAACCAAAAAGCCACACATAGATTTAAAAGGTTATGTTTTAAAAATCAAGTTCAAGATGTTGCATTCTATAAACTATTGGTGAATTCATTACTAATTTTAGTCACAATAATAATAATAATAATAAATGTGTTTTGTTAATGTGGATTCTTGTCCTAACCAGGAGTAGTGTCAAACACCTATAATCCCAACACTGAAGAGGCAGGGACAGGAGAATCAGGAGCTTAAGGGCATCCTCAGTTATAATAGTAAGTTCAGGGTTAGCCTGGGCTCTGAGACCCTGTCTCAAAAAATAAAATTGCTTTCACCTAAAATTATTGTTTGTTGGCCAAATGTTGTGGTACATTCCTTTAGCCCCAAGACTCAGGTGGCTGAAGCAAGAGTATTGTAACTTTAAGGCCAGCCCAAGCAGTAACCTCCCTTCTCCTCCAAAATATTGCTTGTCCTCTTGTGTTGGAGCATGGATGAGAGAAAGCACCAGCACAATGAAACTCAGCTCCAGGGTAAGAAATGCAGCCTGTGTCTTAATTGGAGACCCATCAGTGTAGTCTTTGGGCTGTGAGTTCTCTACCTACATTCTATTTGACCATTTTAATGGTGTTAGGCTCCTGAATGTCTTTATTCCCAGTAGAGATGGTACCTATTTCTCTGTTGAAGGGGTGCCCTTAGCAGATTCCAATTTTCCTACATTCAGGGACTTGGAAGGGTATGGGAGTTTCTATTTTCTCAGAAGCAGTCCCTGACCAATGGCTAATGAATGTGAGGGTATGAATATATCTGCTACCCCTACTGTCCCCTGATGGAGGCAAACTAAGGAGGTACCTGTTCTGTCTTCCAAGCTCTCCCTTAGAATTGAGTCCATGTAATCAGCTGTAGGACTGTGGCATGTGTGTCTGTGCTTGGCCTCCATTCTGTCCCCCTTCTCATTGGTTTGGTTTGGAGACATTGCCTTAAAAATCACTTTCATAAACCCTCATTTCTGGGTCTTTTTCTTAAGACAGTTTATTACTGTGTGTTCTTGCAATTCCCTTGCCTGGGTCATGGACATCAGATCACACAACTGGGTGAAATGCAGTATCCCCCTGGAACAGGAAATAAGATGTTTTTGGTCTTCATAGTAAATGTCACCCAGATTGCTCATTTAGGACTGAGACACTCATTCTTAGCTACTAGGAGTTTGCATCTTTCCCTATGAACTGCCATTAACTGAAGGCCAGTTCTGGGGCATGGTAGGTCACTGTGGGAGTTCAAATGCAGCCCCTCCCCCATCTTTGATTAGGACAACTGTAAAGCTCTGTGCTCACTCCAGCACTCTCTAGGTTATCAGATAAGGAGCTACTAAAATTTATGGCAAACCATTTTCCGTTTATGCCATCCTGTGTACCTTAGACCCATACAAATATTCTCAAGGGCCTTTTCCCATCGATCCTAGTGAGTCAAGCTCTATTCTAGACTCTTCAATATCCTAAAGTATCCTTCAGTCCAAAAAGACAACTCAGAGACCCAAAGTGCGAGGCTTAGAGATTCCTGGAAATGAACTTCAGAGTGACATGGCCTGGCCAAGGTCACACCTGTTATAAGGACTGACTGGCCAAGGTCATACCTGTTATAAGGACTGACTGGCCAAGGTCACACCTGTTAAAAGAAGACCCAATCACCTTGGTTTGAATCTGGACTCCATTTCTTTGGAACGTAATTCCCAAAATACATGGCTAGACTTAATTATCATAGAGCTGTAGTAAGTTGATTTCAGCTTTTAAAATTTTAATAACATTTTATTTCACTTAGCATTTATTCATTTAGTATCATGCCTACCCCCCACCACACACACACCTTGAACAGTGACAGACTACAAACAGGACAAGTGACCACTGTCAGGTGTCATCCTAACTAGGCACATTATTCTGCCAGATGCTGCTTATCTGGCCATGTCTTTGGGACTTTTCAAGCATGTGCCTCTGCCAGAAATATAGGAAAACAGTGTCTCTTAGTCTAGTTAGGTGATGACTGCTGTCCTTGGATCCGTTTATTCATGACACAGCAACTCCCCATTCCCTATAACCTCAAAAGGGACCTTCAAAGCACTGGCTCCACTCTCCCCTGCAGGGCTGAAACTACTTCAGACCCCACTGCTCTGTCCAGCTCTAATGACATCTCTGTCTGCAAAATGATCCAAATCTCAAACCCCATTTAAAATCTAACTTTTTATATTATATCTGTCTGGGGGATAGAACCCATGGCCTCACACACATTACGCAAGAGTCATACCTCTAAGGCAAATCCCCAACCCATATTCACTCATATGTATTTTGTTCTAACAAAAATAAGAACTAACCAAACACTCTTCAGGATGGTGGACCAATTGGATCTTTTCTCCACTGAGTACACTTCTCTTTATTTGTGCTCTCACCAAGACTAAAAGAGGGCTATTTTGGCAGCCAGCACTGAGAACGATATTCACAGCACCACGGTGTACTCGCACAAGAAGCTTCTGTAATTTAGGAAGTTCCCGTCATGCACTAATGATCACATTTACCTCTGAACAGATGCTTCCGAGATAGCAGTTGACTGAGAGAACTTCCATGAACTGGCCAGATACGTTCCTGCCTGATACAATGAATGGTCACACACACACACACACACAGAGAGAGAGAGAGAGAGAGAGAGAGAGAGAGAGAGAGAGAGAGAGAGAGAGAGAGCCCATCCTCTTATCCCTTTACCATCTCTGCTCAGCCTGTGCCAACTTGTAGGCATATAGAGACTAAGGAAAAGATGCTCATGCCATCCTCTAGTGCCCATCTGGGCCGTGGTTGCAGACTATGGATAGGATTGTGCCTGAGCCCCTCTAGAGATGACATAGTATTAGTACAAAGGTAGGCATAATTTCTTGGTCTGGGAAGCCTTAGAAGACAGTAAGTTCTGAAGGTTTCTTGTTACATTTTAAAATTAGGCCTACAATGTTGGTTGACATTTGTTAAATAGATTTCATGTGTCCTGTCAGGAAGGGAGAAGAAGCAAAGGGGATAAATGAAAGACGAATAGTGAGGCTGAGAAGGGTCAAACCTGTCACTGTCTGGCTTCCCCACTTTCAATGGCTTTCTGGTCCATGGTGGCTGTTGCTTTAAGTTAAAGAATACAATAATGCTCTGCTACTGCCCAATCCATCTTTATTAACTACAACAAGTTCGGTTTGATGGTCACTAGCCATATGTGGTCATTGCACACCTGGAATGCAAGGAACTGAACTTCAACGTAGGAGTGAGGGGTAGGCTGAGATAGCCTCTTGATAATTTGCTCAGGCTAGCCTGGAACTCTATAACCCAGGAACTCTATAACCCAGGTTGGTCTCGAAATCATAATCTTCCTGCCTCCACACTCTGTATGTTCTGGATTACAGGTTCATACCACCATGTCAGGCTCTCAACATTAATTTTACTAGCTAAAAGTAAAATTGAAATAGCCATATGAGACCAGTAGCTATTGTATTTGACAGTGCAGCCTAAATAGATGTAACAAGGTGAAAATTTTATTTAATAACCATCATCAGAATTTTTAAATGTCTTTCTTTGAGATGGCCTTTTAAAAATTAGTTAAGTAGTTCATCAATAATTTCATATATATATATATATATTATATATGCATTGCTTCTGATCCCCTTCTTTCTTATCCCCTTACATCCCTATAATATGACACCCCTCCCGCCTCACCACCAGCTCCTTTCCCAGAGTTACAACTTTTGGGTTCAATTTGTGACCGATTTATTTTAACCAGGGCCACAGCAAACACTGGACTGAAACTACAGGTAATGACTCCCCTTTTCCCGAATCTATCAGTGGCAGCAAAGGGTCAGCAGTGAGGGGCAGGGCACCCTGGTCCCTTCCTGCACCCATGCCTGCCTTCACAGGCCCGTTCTTGTGCAGATCCAGTGCAGCGGCTCCGAGTTTCTGATGCAACATCCGGTCCTGCCTACACGGTGGCATTTCTTCTTACACTAATTCTGCTCCCTCTTCATGACGTGACCGCTCCATGGTATAACTAAGGGGAAGGTTTTTACTATAGATAAGAGGGATAGAACAGCCAGAGCCACCTGGAAGAGTCCAGAGCAGAGAGAGAAACAATAGACGGAACATGGCCAGCAGACCGGGCCTGGCCAGAAGAGCAGCGAGAAGGGGAGAGAGCGGGGGAGAGCAAAGAAGCTCCAGGAGAGAACTGAGGACATACGGGGGCTTAGAAAAGGGTGGCAGAGAGAAAGGCGAGTGTCCTGGTGACACGGATTTCAATCTGGGGCATGCCCATGGGGACTGAGAGACTTGCCAGAGAGAAATGTCCCAAATCACAGAGGACAGGCGTCCCTTTCCACATGACGGAGGCCCAGGAGGGCGAGAGGAGCTTCCTGCACACCAGGGAGACTTTTGTAGTAGTAGTGGGCTCCAGGTGCCATCTGAGACAAAGGAGGCAGCCCTGGGGAGACACCTCAGTACCAGGAGAGGGACAGAGCCTTTCCACGTGACGGGCACTCAGGAGGGCGTAGCAGACTCCAGGAGCCAGCTAGCCAGAGAGATGCCCTGAATCACAGTGAAGCATAGCACGTAGAGGAAAGAAGCAGATGAAGACGTAAACTCAAAAGTTTGGGGTCGAATATTGGGTGGCAGGAGCCATCGGAAACAAACATTCATACACACCTTGGGAGAGTCAAATCAGCAGGTTGGTTCAGCTAGGAGAGGCGGGGCCTCTTGGAAAAGGGTTCCTCCAGGAGATTTCAGAAACAGATAAATTTGAGGGGTGCAGCAAAGAAACCGAAATAGCCACTCTGTGGGTGGAAGAGGGAAAAGTTTATTCCAAACTGCCAAGGCTGTCTCTGGGGAAGGCAGAGAGAAGAGGGAAAATCTCTAGGCTTATAAGGGAGGAAGGGAGGACTGGTGAGTAGGGACTGAGGAAGCCTGGAGGCTGGCATGGACCTTGATAAGCAGATAGGCAGCACAGGCATATGTTAATGGAAGAGCCATATATCCCTTTTCCTAGAGATAAGGAGAATGCCTCCTTTTGGCAAAGGAGAACTAGTTTCACGAATACCCAAAGAACACTGGCTTTTGTCTAATCGCCAAGATTTGGGGAAATGGAGTTTTCTTCAGACCTGACCCTTAAACTTAAGCATGTTAGAATTAAATAAAGTTAAATTTTAATTTCTCAGTTACACTGGACATATTGTGTGTTCAAAAGCCATGTTTGGCTAGTGGTAACAAAACCGGTATCTATCACAATAGGGAGTTCCATCATCCATCGCCAAGTCTAAGGGCAGTTCAAGGATGGCTCTATCTATGGAATGAGAGCAGAGGATTTTCAGTGATGCCAGGCCAGCTTCTTTTTCATCGTCTCCCAAATTGCTTGCAAAGCCTGTTAATTCCGTGAACGCTCTGTGGGAGTGAGTGTAAATTGAAGAAAGTGTTGTGCTTGTTGCATAGGTCTATACGACATGACACATGGGCTCCTCTTTAAGAGCAAGAGGCTACAGTCTGAGGTGCTCACACAAAGTTGCAGAAAATATTATTGGGATAGAAAAGGGACTCTGAACTCCACTGAGGGATTAAAGGTGTGACAGGGGAGGCAGTCAGGAAGTTCAACCCCAAACCAAAGAGCTACTGGCATGTAATTGTTGCCGGGTGAGGGAAAGTCAAGGCTCTTCAACAGAGTGACTCCTGTCACCTTGACCACACTCACAGTGACCACGCCCGGGAGCAGCAGGCCAACACAAACTTTTTTAACAAAGACTTGTGCATATTGAGCCCCAAGCAATATTCACATCACCATTTAAAAATGTTTTTATTTATTCTTTGAAATTTTCATACTGTATATTTTGGTTATATTCATTCCCCTCCCCCAGCTCCTCTCAGATCCTTTCCTACTTTCCTACCTACCCAACCTCATGTTCTCTCTCATCCAAAAATCAAAACAAAACATAAAATTCAGTTTGTGTTGGCCTGCTGCTCCCGGGCGTGGTGACTGCCCTGGAGTGTGGTCAAGGTGACAGGAGTCACTCTGTTGAAGAGCCTTGACTTTCCCTCACCCGGCAACAATTACATGCCGGTAGCTCTTTGGTTTGGGGTTGAACTTCCTGACTGCCTCCCCTCCTCTATGCCTGGCTTTTGTCTGCACTGGGTGTGTGCAGGTCTCATCCAGGCTGCGGTATCTGTAAGATCACATGTACATCTTCCCTGTTGAGCCCGGGAAGCACCATTTCCTTGAAGTAACCAACCTCCTCTGGTTCTTACAATCTTTCTGCCCCCTCTTGCACATAAATTCCCAAGCCTTGAAAGGGGGAGTATGATATAGACATCTTTTGTGGTTGACCATTCCAAAGTCTCTTATTCTCTGAGCTTTGATCAGCTGGAGTTGCTGTATTAGTCAGGCTTCTCTAGAGAAAGAGAACTTATAGAATGAGTGTCTCTGTCTCTATTTTCTGTCTGTCTGTCTATCTATCCATCCATCCATCTATCTATCTATCTACCTATCTATATTATATTAATATATTATCTATATTAAAAAGATTGGTGAAATAGGATTGACCCAACACTGAAAACTACTGTGGAATAATCCCTTTGTTCACTGTGAATATGTATTACTCTAACTGGTTAATAAAGAGCCGACTAGCGGATCACTAGGCAGGATTTGGGGGACAGAGAGAACACTGGGGAGGATAAGGACAGAGTTTGAGGAGTCTCGGGGAGACTCCATGAGACACAGAGTGAGCAGGATGGGAAGCACATATATGAGGTAAACAAACTTTGGGGCAGTACATAGATGAATAAAAATGGGTTAATTTAAGTTTTAAGAGCTATCTAAAAACAAGCCTAAATTATCAGCTGAGCATTTATAATTCATAATAAGTCTCTGTGTGGTAATTTGGGGAGCGGCTGTTGGGACAGAGCTGATCAGTGGTCTAGACAGAATAGTCTGCCTACAGAAAACTGTTGAAGATGTAATAGATACATGAGGATTTATTACACTATTCTTTCAACTTTTGCATATAGTTAAAGTTTCCTATCATGTAAATTTAAAAGTAAAAGTTGTCTTTTAATATCTACATATACAAAAATCCCTCACAGGTGTGCCCCCATTTTTGGGTTTCAGTTAATTCCAGATGTGGTCAAATTGACAACCAAGAACAGCCATCACAGTTGCCGTCTATTGCAAGTGGAAACTGCTCTGATGCAGGTTGAGCTAGCATTGATCTATGGGTATAGAAATATGCGATTAGTGGTGTTTTTATTGCTGTGTTCATTTAGCAGAAGAGCAGTGGTAAGTTTTCTCCTAGGACCCATAACTTATCTAGGTTCTTGTCCTTGTCAAGAGTGTCAGGTATGTGTTCCACCTTGTGGAGTGGGCCCAAATTCAATCAAAAAGTGGTTTTGGGGTGTGGATACAGAGCCGAGTGACCACAGTGGCTAACAAGATACTGGTGGCCATGGGTCCCTATGGGCAGTTCCAGCCCAGCTGCTCCCACTGTCTGAAGATGGGCTTTGTCATGCGTTTTGCTGTGGGCATGGAGGCTAGGGTGCTGTATGGCAGGTACCTTCTTCTGTCTCAGGAGGAGAATATGGGATTGGAGCCAATGGATGCCTTTGGGAAAACCATGATGCAGAATGGCAGCACCTTCGGTACATTTATGGCCATTGGAATGGGCAAAGGATGGGCAGTGTTTGCCTGCTACAGCTATACTTTCCCATCCATTTCAACCCTTGTATAATAATAAAGGTTTTATCTTCTAAAAAAAAGTGGTTTTTGTACCACTATTGTGCCAAGGAGCACATTCTGTCAGACATATCAGTCAGTTATTGTAGCTTGAAGAGTTCATAGGTCGGTGAAACTGATGTTTCCTTTTCTCTTCTAGTAGTGTGTATTGCACCTTCCAGCACTATGAAAAGTTTCTAGTTCAGTCCCAGCTGAATTTCTCCCTGTTATGACAAATATATGTGGTGTCTTCAGCAATAGGGTCTTGTCATCAATTTATGGGGAGTAACCAATAACCTATAATGTTTGGAGGGGTCTTGGGGACTCCATTGGCTAACAACTCAAAAAGAGATAACTCTTTCCTGGTACTGGGGTTTTATTTGGTAGCATATGATGTCTAGTTGTGATATTATTGCCCCCATTGTAGGATAACTCCATTTAAACTCATACATGTACATATTTCTACCACAGTAGTTGGTTTCCGTATGATTTTTTCCAAAGGCTTTCAGTGTTAGTTATTCCTCCCCATATTTCCTCTTATAGCCTTCCCTTCCACATTCCATTCAATTTAACCCTTCCTGTTCTCTTAGTCCCCTTTAACTTACATACCTCTGTGTTCTGTCCCCACCTCCCTGAGATCACTACCCTCCCCACGGCCCATGACTAATTAATTGCTGAGCATGGAGGTTTATGCCTATAACATCAACATCTAGGAGACTAACGCAAGAGTGTGAGGCCACTTAGATTACAGTGTGAGACCTTTTCTCAAAAAACTGAAAAGACAGAACAATAAGCAAACAATAATTAATTCAGTAATAGCATTTAATGTTTGGTTATTGCTACATGCACTGTTTCTTATGTGTGTGTTTAAAGTTTTCTTTCAGCGTTTTGAATAATGTTATAAAAACATTTTAGCTTGTAAATATTGCTTCCTTGTAACTCATAGAGTCAATGGATTGACAAGGGCCATGCATAGTGATGTGTCTAGGCATTCATCATCAATAAATAATAAGTAGGAATATTGACACAACAGATAGAACTAGATATGAATGTATACTTTAACATCCTATAAGAAGGTGCCCAGGAGAATATGATGACATGCCCAAGTTGGGGACATTAATTTCCAGCCCCTTCATAATTCACATGAGAAAATAAGCAATTAAGCCATGAAGCAGAGACTAAACAAAGAATGGGCTTAGCCAGAGACCAAGTATATTTTATCATGCAGATTCTCACCCTTCGAAGTCCTGTCATATACTGGGCACTTAAGGAAATCAGTGTTTGAAATGCTAGCAAGAGAAGCTTTGCACCGATCTCTCTCCCTCATTTCTAGCAGCACCTGCTGACCATTCTGGTCAGTAGAATACTGTCTCGAAGCATCACTGCCTGCCAAATAGAGAGAGGAAAGAAAGTCAGTAATTACTGTAGTAATTACCATCCTTACAGTGATGGTCCATGTATTATCTACTTGATTGTCTAAAGATTTTGCTGGTGCAGAGGGCAGAGCTGTTGGCAATATTCCAAAGCTTAGCTTTTTTGGAAAGATAGTTTTATTATTGTAGTTTGAGTAGTGGATGAAGCAAGAAGCAAGGGGGAAAACACCTTATGAATGCAGATATCCTACAAGCTTGAGTAGGAAATCTGGAGAAAGTAAGGTTGAAAGCTAAAATGTGGGTTCAAGTTCTGGCTTTTCTCTTGTTACAGGGTGACATTAGACCTTCTACCTGAATCTGAACTGTTTCCCCACAGGTTTATGTTTTGATAGCTCAGTGCTAGCTAGTGGCACTACTTTGGGAGTTTGTACAATCTTAAGGAATTGGGGCCTCCCTGGAGGGAGTAGGTTGCTGATGGGGAGCGGTGTCTTTGGGAGGTGTTACCCATCCTCTGGTTCCTGGCATGCCCCTTGCTCCTGCCACTATAAAAATACCTGTCCTTTGTCACGTGCACGTATGTGTGCAGTGATTTTGTGTATTCTTGTATGACACTGGGTAAACCAAAAGGCCATTCGTTAGGCTTGTTCATTTTGCCAGTGCACTAGGTCCAACTTTGACACATGTCAAGTTTAGGAATGTTAAAAGAACTGATTAGTTTTCTTGCAATTGGACAATTTTTACTGAATCTAAGATACTTATATTCTTTGACTAGACAATTCAGAACATTGAAAAGTGATTCATCCTGTTTATTCTCTTGTCCAGAAGAAATATACAATGAAGAGGGTGTGGTGTAGTGACACAGACAGGAAGCATAAAAAAAAAAGAATCATGGGTTCAAGATGCTATTCGTATCTTTTAAGGGATGATATTCCTCTATAATTTAGCTGAGAGAAATGTGGAGAGCAAAGGAAACCTGAGTGAATAAAATCTTGAGTGAATGTATGTTGTTGATATGGGCACAGCCAGGTTAAGGACCCCAAAGCCTCAGATTTATGGGTAAATAGAAAAGCCTTCCCACCCAGTGTGAGGCTTAGGGGGCTAGGAAAGCCTTCCATTGGTCAATGTGTGAATGCTGAGAGCATGAGCAGAAAATGTCCATGATAGCTTTCTCCCACCAGATATTTATAGCTGAAAGAGTAATGCCCTATAGAGACCGCTCCTACTAAGATTAGCCAATCCTGTCTCCTTGATCGAGCCTACAATAACCCAGCCTCCCTATTCAACTATATAGAATATACATGCCAAGCTTCCTGGGTGCTACTGTTTCTCTATCAGAGAGCCCAGTACACCCAAATGCAGCTTTTCTGTTCATCTGTGTTTATATTTTCGTCTTCCTTTGCTGCCCCAGTCAGGTCCATCCCTGGAGCCATGTTGGATGTGACAGAAGGTTAAACAGGGTGCTTACTGCATTGGAGAAAACTGAACAGACAAAAGAGGAGCTTGGGAGGCACAGAGGGTGGACCTGTCACCAAATTGACACATAGAGGTTCTACATGACAAAATATGCCTAAGCCTAGGGTGGTTACCTGGTTTGTGCATGACTCTGGTGTTCTAGTTCTAGTAGCCTACATTGAGCTCCATGCTAACAAACACCTAACAAAATGCTTTTGTTAATAACAAATCAGTGTTTGTAGGATGAATAGTCTTTCCATTCAAGCTGAAGACATTGAGAGTTGCCTTCAAATATTTCTCTCCTTCTATAAAAGGACTTGATGGCTTAGAAGAAGGCATTGAAAGAGCATTGAGAATGCAGCCCCAGGACTGGGTGATCTGTTAGCATCCTGTTTGCTGTTGGCCAGACACTTGGACTAATTTTAAGTGTTTTTTTTTTTACTTTATTAAAATACTGAGTTTATTTCACATGTATACTTGTCTCCCTACCATTTCCACATCTGACCACCACTATTACTATGTCCTATTATAACATTCCATACATACTTAAAACCAAGTAAAGAGTGGAGTTCCATCCTTGAAAACTAAACAGACATTTTAGACAACACATTCTTGGCAATGGAAACTGGACAACATTTATCAAACACAGTAGGGAAAGTTCTCACTTTGCATTATAAAAAAAGACAGCCAGATATATCAACTGTTACAGAAATTAAGTAAGACAGAACTATTTCAAACTGTTTAAACCATTTTCTTAAAGAGACTTTCTCCACTGCCAGAGATCTTGAATAGCCTCCTGGTCAGTCATCTGGAAGCAATTCTTCACATAATTAATGAACTTGGCTTCCACTTTGGGAAGAGAACCACCTTTTTCTATACTTGCTTGCATTTTTGCCTTAATGTCTTCTACAGAACTAGGTCCTTTTGGTGTTTTAGGAGTTTTTTCCTGTTTTTTGAAAGACTCTTGACCCTTTGATCTTTGTGTTGATGGTTTTAAGTCTTTTCCATTTTGGTTTGATTTTTGTGCATTTTTGGCTGGGGTATCTCGTACAGATTTCTTCACTGGAACTTTTTCCTCAGCTTCCTCATCATCAAAATCACCATCATCATCATCTTCATCATCCTCATCATCTTCGTCGTCATCCTCATTGTCCTCGTCAAGTTTTACTTTTTTCTGCGGAAGCTTGTTACCACCTCCAGGAGTAGATCGTTTTCCAGACATACTTAAGAGCTTTACATCCTCCTCATCTTCATCTTCTGACTCTGCATCTTCCTCTACAGCTACTAGGTGCTGTCCACTAATGTGCACAGGCCTTGAATCACACTTCAACCTTAAGACCACAGGTGGTGTAATTTCAAAGCCCCCAAGAGAAACTGTTGATTGTACAGACATTTTCAAAGTTGCCAGTGTTACTTTAATTGGACTGCCTTCATAGTTCATTGCTTCTGCCTCTACGATGTGTAATTCGTCTTTTGCCCCTGCCCCTAAACTAACCATTCTTAGTGATATCTGGTGCTCATTCTCATCATTATCCACCTAAAAGTGATAATCCTTGTCAGCTTTTAGTTCACAACCACAAAGGTAGTTCTGAGGCCTGAGAGGGCTCATGTCCACGTCCATCGAGTCTTCCATGAGGTGGAGGCGCGCACTTCGGTGTCAGAGAAGTCGGGTGGAGGAAACTACCTACTGCTCCTTAGAACAGACATGCAGGATGGAATCACACCAGAGCTAATTTTAAGTGTTTTAACACTATCAGTATGCAATTAGAAGCCATGGACAGGCTGCCTAAGAAACTGCTACTGCTGTCTAAAAAGTTTTCAGAGTTTTTTTTCTTTTTTTTTCTTTTCTTTTTTCTTTTTAATCCACAGTCTTTTAATTATTGTATCTCTTCTATCTTTCTTGTTCCTAAATATATTGGCAAAATATTTCACCACTTAAATTTTTATTTATTTAGTTCTGGGTGCTGGGACTTGAGCTCAGGGCCTTTGATGTGCTAGGCATGTGCCTGCCACTGAGGTGCATTGTAGACACTTTTCATTTTTTTCTTTTAGAATTTTTTTCTATTTTTCTTTTGTTGAAGAGTGAAGGATTTCTGCAGAGAGTCTCCTGATATAGTATATTTAATACTATCATAGACAGTAAATAATGTTATAATGCCATAGTGATGGAAATATAGCTTTTAAGTAAGCTTTTCTATATAAGATATTGGACAGGGGGGCATGGTTTCTGAGATTTAATTCCAGGGCACTGGCAGCCCTAGTTCTTTTGGAGATATCTCTAGTTTAGGACCTGTCTAAATGAGGCTCCTTAGAAGCACAGGATGGGACGGAGGTTTTCATTTGTATGATTTACGGGGAAGGTGTTCCTACTGGCAGGGGAGCATAGGAGTGGGACAAGAGGAAAGGGAGGAGCCAGGCTGGCAGGCCAGTTCCCTGAGGGACAATTGGAAACACAAATGAGCCAAAGTTAGGTCCCCTCAGGCAAAGGGGACGCAGTGGTGCTCCCAGGTCAGTCAATCTTTGGATGGGAGATGTCCCTGTGGTAATTGCAGGCCACAGCCTTACCCCCTCAGATGTTCCAATTTGGCTGAGGGCAGTTCTCAGAGAAAAGAGCAGCTGAGAGCCATGAGCAGCCCACACTGCAGCTAGGTCATGGAGCTGGGATGTAAGGCTGGTGGGGCAGCCAGCATGTCCACTGCATTACTCCTGTGGAATGGTCAAAGCAGTTACGCATTTCACTGTCTTTTTCCAATAAACAATCAAATGAAGGAGACAAGAATTCTAGGAAGGCAGCAGCGGAGTGTGTGTCTAGAAGCTTAGTTAATTCAGCATTTCAAATATCCTTGAAAATAGAACTTCTGTTCTTCATACATATTCTTTGGTGAAAATAACTTAGAAATAGTATTTTTAACCTCTCATTCTTTAGTTTAAAATTTAAAAAAAGAAGAAGAAATTGATGAATGTGGAAGAATTGCCTGAACTAAAGTACATGCTCAAGTTAGTACTCTGGGACATAGTGACAGGTGTTATCAACATTCGCAGGGAGAGACAGACCTGGTACTTCAGTGTGAACATTTGACTTTTCAGATCATATTAAAAAGTAAACTTCCATCTTTGAACCAATGTATGAAAAAAAACTATGGTCTGTAGTTTTCCAAGAAAGATGACAAACAGGTGCTGAGGAGAAAATGTTTACTAATAGCAACAACACATTCCCCAGCCTTTGGGAACTACTTCATGAAATGTTTTCTTGAATACAGTGGGTGGGATTATTTCCATATTGGGAAGGGTACTGGTGAGTAAGGAGTAAGAAGACTTCAGCAGTGATGGGGTGGGCTGGTAGTTTGTGCTGTAGCTAGATGGAATAGATGCATACACATAGCCTCATGAGTGTCATTTCATACCCCATCTGCTTCCTCTGAAATGGAAACAGCATTTGTTACCTAACGAGAAAAGTAGACTGGAATGACTACAACATTTACGTGTGAAGATGTGATGAAAGTGCAAAATTAAATGCTTTTGGAGCAAGGTCTCCCTGTAGCTCAGCCCACTTGAACTCACTGTACCGTCAAGGATGACCTCGAACTCCTGATTCTCCTGCTTCCACCAGTGCTGGGATGGCAAGCCTGGGCCAGCATGCCTGGCCGAAGTCTGAGAACTTCTAACAGACTTTAAGAGAAGGTCCTTACTGCCAATGCACAGACCCCTAGAGTTTAGACACTTTCAGTTTGCATAATAAAAGCAATAAATGAGCAGTGAGTCTTTTTCCAGATCTGGACTTGGCTTGGGTCTGCCTTCCAAGACCTCCCCACAGAGCCTTGTTCTACCACATGGTGTAGAAAGCCTCCCGAAAGGCTAGCCTGGCTCACAGGCCTGGACTTCAAGGATAGACAGACACCTTGTAACCTTTGAAAGGAAGACTCCTAGCAGGGACAGCCAAGCCCTCTCCCACCCATTCTTCATGTTCTCTGTCCAGGGAAAAGAATCAGAATAGCATGTTTCAAGGTTAAAAACAGAGAAGCTGCCACACAGCTTGGCTCCCTGAAAATCTCCTGTGGTTTCTCAAGGCCTAGGAAAAGGCAGCAGGATCTTGAAGGGACAGGGAGAATCACCTAAGCTAGGCTTTGCAGACCCCACAAACAGGTGAGCCCTGAAAGGGTCACTGGATGACACACTGCTGAGCACGAGAGATAACCTGTGGAAGGAGAGCAAAATCAGGTTAGAGCTCTTAGTTGTTTTTTCTTGTTTAAAAGTGAGGCTAAATGAACCAATTTATATGCTTTCCTAAGGATAAATATACGTATTGGCACTGGTGCCATGAAAGACTAACGTGTGTCATACAGTCTTTGAAGTGTCTCAAGGCAAGAGTAGAATCTCTCTCTCTCTCTCTCTCTCTCTCTCTCTCTCTCTCTCTCTCTCTCTCTGTGTGTGTGTGTGTGTGTACATGTAGAGAAGCATGCAGAGCATCATGGCTGGTGTAGTTTATGTGTACCATTTTAAGTTCGTTTATGAATTATTATACAGAATAATTGAACTAAACAAACTCCTACAGATGAATTATAAGTAGATTAAGCAAGTTCCTTCAAGGACTGTACAGCTTTCACTTTCACTAATTCGAACTCAAGCAAAGAAGAAATCCATAGAGCTGGTAATGTCTCTATTCTGAGACTAATTCTTTATCAGTCGTTTAAGAGGTAAAGAATGGCAGTGATCTAAGTAGGGTTCATAAGGCCAGCTAACATGAGATGTTATTTACAACAATGACAGTATGAAGTAGAAGCATAACCTCTCTAGTACGTGCAGCCTTGAGACCTTGGTGTCACTGTTTCAGAAAAATGGGACAAATTCAGGAAGACTAGGACAAGAAGGAGTTGGCTTTATTTGTCTGTAAAGAGCTTCCCAACAATGACGCCATGCTCCCTCCCATGGTTTGGCAGGAACTTGAGGACATTTTATTCTAGTGACTTTCAAATATGCAGAAATTCTTTAGGTGATCACAGCTCCCTTTTAGGCGTTAAAATACTCAGCAAGCTGAGCATGGTGGTACACACCTGTTATCCCGGCACTCAGGAGGTGAAGGCAGGAGGCTCACAAGTTAAAGGGCAGCCTGGGTGACAGAGGGACGCTCTGTCTCTGAGCAGAGGAAAACTCTCCAAATCCAATCTAATATCAACATGTCAGCCTCACACCCAGGGGACTGACAGAAGATTTTCTTGCTGCTTCTCAACAGGACACAAAGAAGCGAGAGGGTTTGTTTCATTTTTTGAGTGCTTCAGTTCTGTCTTGGGTGCCATTTTATGACCTTTTACGACATTTGTGTACTCTTTGGGATTTGGGATTTCCAGAGTGATGCCAACCTCAGGTCCAGTCAGTCCAGGTCTTCTCTCTACCCCTAAGGTTCTCTCTTTCCATGGGCACTTTTCTGCTTTTAATTTTTGAAGCAGTTTCCTTGTAGCCCAGAGGCTGGCCTTGAACTTGTGACCTTCCTGTCTCAGTTTATAATCCTGGTGCTGGAATTATAGGCCACTACCATCCATTTTACACTTTTATTTTTTTTTATTATAATATAACTTCGAATATCTATAGCTATCTATATCTATAGTTATATATGATATATATTATACATATATACAGAGGAAGTAGAGAGAGAGGAGAGAAAAGATAGGGAGAAAAGAGAGAGAGAGAGAGAGAGAGAGAGAGAGAGAGAGAGAGAGAGAGAGAGAGAGAGAGAGAAGAGGTGGTAACTTGGTAGCACTTTCAAAACAACAGATTTTCCCAGCTCCTGCTTCCCCCGTGGTCCACAGAAGAGAACTCCAGCTAGGCTCCTGTTTTGAGCTGTGACCAGTTGGGATGCAGACTTCGTTCTTTTTAACCTCTAACTTCAATCAATTTCCAAGCCATTCTGATTTTACTTCCTAAAGATTTATCAAAGGTGTTCCTCTTATCTTTTTCTTTGCCATCGTTTTGCTCTTTCAATTGTTCATTTTTTTTTCTTGACTTACCTTGTACTCTTAGAGCCTGCCTTCCATAGAGCTTGATCATTCAAAGCCGAAAATGGGTTCCCATTACCACCCTGTGTAGGTATGCTGACAATTTATTGACATTGCCGAGTCCTTAAAATTTGCCCTAAAATGTCTGTGTTATCTGAGTTCCTTAGTCCCCACAGGTAGATGCCAATCCAGCTCATGGCTGCTTTGGTCTTTGTACTCTTCTGTTAGGGTTCTTTATCCTCCCTGCCGTCTTCTTTCCCCAAATCATCAAGATTCAGGTTACTCTCATGTCACCCAGAGATTCTTCAATGCGGTCCCAGAGCCATCTGCACTTCCCCTGGCCCTGAGCTGAGCTAGATAGAGCCTGGTCCCCATCCTCCTCAGCATCCTGTTGCAGTCAGCCCTAGCTCCATTCACTAGGCTGGTGCCAGTACCCATCTGTCTCCATGCATTAGCTTTCTTGTTGATGTACCGAATACCCCAGAGAGTAAGGGAGGAAGGGTTTATTTACCCACAGTTTAAGGGTTCCATCCATGGTTGTGTAGCCACATGCATGGGCAGAACATCGTGTTGATGCATATGTGCTGAAAAAGTTTCTTCACTTTTTAGGATGTGGAAAGCAGAGAAAGGGACAGACAGTAAGGCCAGGAGCAAGAACTTCCTGAGACATGACTCCAGGAAACCAATTTCTCCACCTAGTCCCCCCCCACCCCACCCCCCCACCCCACCCCCCGCCTCCTGAAGGTTCCACAACAACCCAAAATAGTGCCACCTGTTGGAGACCAAGTATACAAAAATCTGTAGGGGACCACATATTCTAACTATGATATCTTCCCATTAGACCTAGTATTTTTGAGAAGGGACAGGATTGATTGATTTATTGGTCCTGGGATTAAACCCCAGTTTTCACTCACAAATGCTAGGCAAGTGCTCTACCACTGAGCCAGACCTCAGCCCCAGAAAGATCTTCATTTGCGATCTGTCTTGTAGATGGTGCACGCTAGATAACAGATACTTACTGAAAGACTGGATAGATAGGGACTTTTTTTTTTAGACAGGGTCTCATGTACCCCAGGCTGGCCTCAAACCAACTATGAAGCAAAGGGTGATTTGGAAATTTTGAGCCTCCTGTCTTTACCTGCTGAGCACTGGGTTTACAGGTGTTTACCACCACCTGATTTATGTGGTACTGGGGATTGAACCAGGGTTCCAAGCATGCTAGGCAAGCACTCTGTGAGATGAAAATCGGCCTAAAAAGGGCAGAAACACAGACTGGGTGGGAGAGATGGTCGCTCTGGTTTCCCTTCTTCTACTCCTGCTGAGTTGTTGTCCAGGTGGCTTGCTGGCCAGTGTCACCTGTGTTGCTAGCATCTGTCCATAGCCTCCTTCTCCTAAGTAAGAAAACCCAGGGCCAGGGTAGGGCGTCGGCGTGCTTACCACCAGCCCTGCGGTTCCTTGTCTAGCTCTGGAAAAATGAACCCCGAGCTGTTGCTTGTGGCACTTCTTGCTGCTTCGAGACACACGCCAGGTGCATAGCAAGTGGAGCACTGGATTGCGGAAGGTGGTTCTGACCTAGAAAGATAAATTAGGCAGCATCCATCTTGATGACAATTCTAACTTCATAGCGGACTGTAGGACCTTCTTATCTAAGTCTCCCCTCCCCCTCCTAACCTTGCTTGCAGAGAGTCATTAAGAACACACCAAGATAAAGAACATATGGCAGGGGGTTGGGGATTTAGCTCAGTGGTAGAGCGCTTGCCTAGCAAGCACAAGGCCCTGGGTTCGATCCTCAGCTGGGACCCTGCTGCTGTGGGATGTCTTTCTGTATGTGTGGCTCCCACTGGATAATAAATAAAGCTGTTTTGGCCTATGGCAAGAAAGCTTACAGCCAGGCAGGTAATCCAAGCAGAGAGACAGAAAAAGGGCAGAATAGAGAGAGACGAGAGCCCACCGTTCAAGGAACAACAAGATGCTAGTAGACCGGTAACACCATGGCCACTTGGCAACATACAGATTAATAGGAATGGGTTAATTTAAGATGAAAGAGCTAGCTAGCAAGAAGCTTGAGCCATAGGCCATACAGTTTGTAATTAATATAAGCCTTGGAGTAATTGTTTTATAAGCAGCTGTGGGACCACTGGTGAGAGAGCTTTGTCTGGACCTCGAGGCTGGGCATGACCAGGGAAACTTCTGGCTACACCCTGCTGCAAATGTAAATTCTCAGTCCCTGCCACCCAGTCCTACTGAATCCAGAGTCTTGGGAGTGTGACTGTGCTCAGCTCAAACAGACCCGAGGTGCTTCTGGTTGGGCTGGATTATTGCTACTTGTTTGTGGCGCTGGGGATGGAGCATGGCGGTGGTTTCGACAGGCAAGTGCTCCTTCAGCCCCTGGGTATACTATAAACAGAGGACCATGACTTCACTGTCCTTCCATTTTTTTAGTTTCTTCCCAGCTCCTGGGTATATTTATTTTTCTCTGTTCTTCATCCTGTTCATTTGGCTATCACCAGCAAAGATCTGTGGTGATGAAGTTGTATGGCCTTACTCAGAATTTGTTCTTCTGACATTTCATTCATCCTTACCTCAGGCAAGGCCACAAACTCTCTCATGTTGAGTAAAATGGATCTAGAGGATACTCACACAGCCCTGACAAATTCAGCCTACCCTGAGCTGTGGCCCCTTCAAAAACAATCACTAACTTTTATTTCTGACTTTCTCTTTCTTCCTCTGTTCCCTATTGGGGGAGAACCTCACTTTGGAGGCCAGATTACAAGTATTGTTTCACTGATCTTCCCCATAACACTATAAGGAAGAACCAGTGTGAACTTCCCTTACCAGATGAGGAAGCAGAGGATCATGGGGATGAAGTGACTAATGTAAGCATGCCAATCAGGAACACCAGAAGGACCCAATAAGGCTGTGGTGGTGGTGGTGGTGATTGTGGTCATGCTGTGGTGGTCGTGGTGACTAGAGATGGCTGTGGTGGTGATCATGGCTGTGGTTGTGGTAGTCACTACTGTGGTGACTGTGGTGTGGTTGTGGTGACTGTGGAGGTGGTGGCTGTGGTAGTAGTAGCTGTGGAGGTGTCTGTGGCTGTGGTGGTGGCTGTGGTAGTAGTAGCTGTGGAGGTGTCTGTGGCTGTGGTGGTGGCTGTGGTAGTAGTAGCTGTGGAGGTGTCTGTGGCTGTGGTGGTGGCTGTGGTGGCAGCGGCTGTGGTGGTGTCTGTGGTGGTGGCTGTGGCTGTGGTGGTGTCTGTGGTGGTGGCTGTGGCGGTGGCTGTGGCTGTGGTGGTGTCTGTGGTGGTGGCTGTGGCTGTGGCTGTGGTGGTGGCTGTGGCTGTGGTGGTGGCTGTGGCTGTGGTGGCGGCTGTGGCTGTGGTGGTGTCTGTGGCGGCGGCTGTGGTGGTGGCTGTGGCTGTGGCTGTGGTGGTGGCTGTGGCGGCGGCTGTAGTGGTGGCTGTGGATGTGGCTGTGGTGGTGGCTGTGGCTGTGGTGGTGGCTGGGCTGTGGTGGTGGCTGTGGTGGTGGCTGTGGCTGTGGTGGTGTCTGTGGTGGTGTCTGTGGTGGTGGCTGTGGCTGTGGTGGTGGCTGTGGTGGTGGCTGTGGCTGTGGTGGTGGCTATGGTGGTGGCTGTGGTGGTGTCTGTGGTGGTGGCTGTGGAGGTGGCTGTGGTGGTGTCTGTAGTGGTGTCTGTGGTGGTGGCTGTGGTGGTGGCTGTGGTGGTGTCTGTGGCTGTGGCTGTGGTGGTGTCTGTGGTGGTGTCTGTGGTGGCAGCGGCTGTGGTGGTGTCTGTTACGGCGGCTGTGGTGGTGTCTGTGGTGGTGTCTGTGGTGGTGGCTGTGGTGGTGGCTGTGGAGGTGTCTGTGGTGGTGGCTGTGGTGGTGTCTGTGGTGGTGGCTGTGGTGGTGGCTGTGGTGGTGGCTGTGGTGGTGGCTGTGGCTGTGGTGGTGGCTGTGGTGGTGGCTGTGGTGGTGGCTGTGGTGGTGGCTGTGGAGGTGTCTGTGGTGGTGTCTGTGGTGGTGTCTGTGGTGGTGTCTGTGGTGGTGGCTGTGGAGGTGGCTGTGGTGGTGGCTGTGGTGGTGTCTGTGGTGGTGGCTGTGGTGGTGTCTGTGGTGGTGTCTGTGGTGGTGTCTGTGGTGGTGGCTGTGGTGGTGTCTGTGGAGGTGTCTGTGGTGGTGGCTGTGGTGGTGGCTGTGGTGGTGGCTGTGGTGGTGGCGACTGTGGTGGCTGTGGCTGTGGTGGTGGCTGTGGTGGTGGCTGTGGTGGTGGCTGTGGTGGTGGCTGTGGTGGTGGCTGTGGAGGTGTCTGTGGTGGTGTCTGTGGTGGTGTCTGTGGTGGTGTCTGTGGTGGTGGCTGTGGAGGTGGCTGTGGTGGTGGCTGTGGTGGTGTCTGTGGTGGTGGCTGTGGTGGTGGCTGTGGTGGTGGCTGTGGAGGTGTCTGTGGTGGTGTCTGTGGTGGTGGCTCTGGTGGTGGCTGTGGTGGTGGCTCTGGTGGTGTCTGTGGCTGTGGCTGTGGTGGTGTCTGTGGCTGTGGCTGTGGTGGTGGCTGTGGTGGTGGTATCTGTGGTGGTGTCTGTGGTGGTGGCTGTGGTGGTGTCTGTGGTGGTGTCTGTGGAGGTGTCTATGGTGGTGTCTGTGGTGGTGTCTGTGGTGGTGTCTGTGGTGGTGGCTGTGGCTGTGGCTGTGGTGGTGTCTGTGGCGGTGTCTGTGGTGGTGTCTGTGGTGGTGGTGTCTGTGGTGGTGTCTGTGGTGGTGTCTGTGGCGGTGTCTGTGGTGGTGTCTGTGGAGGTGTCTGTGGTGGTGTCTGTGGTGGTGTCTGTGGTGGTGTCTGTGGAG
Organism: Peromyscus eremicus; assembly: GCF_949786415.1. Classification (NCBI taxonomy): domain Eukaryota; kingdom Metazoa; phylum Chordata; class Mammalia; order Rodentia; family Cricetidae; genus Peromyscus; species Peromyscus eremicus. Next base: position 101,902,929 of record NC_081425.1, on the reverse strand, counting down.
GTGTCTGTGGTGGTGTCTGTGGTGGTGTCTGTGGTGGTGTCTGTGGTGGTGGCTGTGGCTGTGGCTGTGGTGGTGTCTGTGGCGGTGTCTGTGGTGGTGTCTGTGGTGGTGGTGTCTGTGGTGGTGTCTGTGGTGGTGTCTGTGGTGGTGTCTGTGGTGGTGGCTGTGGTGGTGGCTGTGGTGGTGTCTGTGGTGGTGTCTGTGGTGGTGTCTGTGTCTGTGGCTGTGGTGGTGTCTGTGGTGGTGTCTGTGATGGTGTCTGTGGTGGTGGTGTCTGTGGAGGTGTCTGTGGTGGTGGCTGTGGTGGTGGCTGTGGTGGTGGCTGTGGTGGCAGCGGCTGTGGCAGTAGTGGCTGGAGGTAGTGAGTGCTCTTCTCTCTGCTTGCTGTAACTCCATCTTTCTTGCAGTGCTTCATCACATTTCGGAAGTAGTTTGTTGCAGTGGTAGAGGTGAGTTCTTGTGTGTGATTTTCTCAACACGTCCAGAACAACCTTTGCTGCATCCTTCATGTCCTGTCATAGAATCACTGGCTTGGAGAACTATCACTTCTTCAGGGTTTTGGTCCCAACTCCACGGGGTCCCATTAAATGAAGAAACAGCAGCAGCAGCAGCAGCTGAGAGCGTGCACTCCTCAATGTAGGTCTCAGATCTGTGAGATGCCTCTTTCAAACTTCAGCATCAGCAATTCCAGTCTTCCTTTGGTACCTCATCCTCAGGAGGAGGCTGCCGCCTCAGTTGCTACTTCCATGATGACTTCCTCATTAGAGCATTTTTGCCTCATTCTGCGCTAAACCTGGACATGCTGCATATTCTCTCTTGTCAATTGTGTGGGTTCTGTTTTCTGACGGGCCCCGAGGATACCCTCCATATCAGGTTGTTCGTACTGAGAGCCAACTCCAAGGCTGCAATGGTGTAGACTTTTCATTCCTCCAGCACACTGACTGTCTTTATTTCAGCACTTTTCACACTCAGCCTTGAAGTATAGTTTCCGTGGGCGTCTTCGTCTTTATCAGCATCCTTTTTCCTTCTTGAATGGCAGCCACCTTCTTACAGAACCCCTCCCTCCTACAGCCCATCTACTGGCCCAGATAAGGAACACATTCCATCATTGTGATCATAGGATGGGCAAGAGTGAGAATATGACCACCTTCAGGCTAAATTAGCATCAGTTCTGAGATGTAGGCCAAGACTGTATTTCTATAGGAGTTCCTAAGCTGGTGACAGCCAAGCCTAGAGAGCTTGGTAGCTTTGTTACCACCACAAGGTGAGATTGCCTTGGAAACTGAAATCAGCCTAGACCCAATGTGAAGTGCCAGAGTACCTGGTGACTTTGGTCCCTCCATCATGCCTGAAACACACAACTAGAATACTCATTTCTTGAGCCAGTAAATTCTCAACTTCTAAGTTCTTGTGAAGCTACTCCTGTCAACAATGTAGAGTACTCATTTGTGGGACAGTTAACACTACACACCTCTGAGTGAGGTGAGGTGTTGGAGATATACCATTTAATATTCATCATGGGACTATGAGATGAAGGCGACTCAAACCGTTTGTTTTAATCAGAGTATCCAAGTTTCTCTGTGTTTCTAGAATCAGTGAAAAATATGTATAATGCAGACTTTGACCTTGCTTCCTGAAGGTAAGTGTTGTGTCGTGATCATTTTAGGATGGTGTTTATTCACTGAAATTCTCGAGTGATAGGTGTCAAACAAGTGACCCTTGTTCTGCTTGGAAGCATGCCCTGTGCTTCATGACAACAGCAGAGGTTTCTCTTTACGGAGAGGGAGCCTGGACTTGGTGTGTGTGTGTCTGTGTGTGTATGCTCAAGACATTCAAAGCAGAACCAGTTGATCCAACTGGAGGATTTGGGAACTAATCAAAAAACATTAGTTATTTTCTTAAGAGCCCTATCAAGAGTACTTCCTGCCTGCTCTTGGGGAAAACTGGGCCACCTTTGTTTTTACAAAGCTATCAATGTAGCTTAATAAATAGGTCATCTGCCAATTCATGTGTCGCTAATTTATTTCACCATAATTGATTTTGGGGATATGGAAATGAAGATCTATTTTCCTTATTACTTAGGAAAACGAGTTTTGTTTTGTTTTGTTTTTTTAATTCTAATTCCTTAAATACGTGAAACAAAATTATTTAAGAAACAAGTAGTTTTCCTAAGGAAGGATATGTGGTAGAATAAATTCAGAGAGACAGGAGAATACATGGAGCAAGAACAGCATGTTGAATGATGGGAACATCTGGAGTGTAGACCGTGGTAATTTTTGGTACCATCATTTGCATTTTAATTGGTTGAATGAGGAAACAGCAGCTATTCATATATATCTTTTTCCAGCCTGACTTAAAGTGCACACTTACAATTTTATCCCGCAAGCTGCAAGTCTCCCACGCCACTACAATACCCACGTCTCTACCCTGGAGACGTAACATGTAAAGTGCACACTTACAATTTTATCCCGCAAGCTGCAAGTCTCCCAGGCCACCACAATACCCGCTTCTCTACCCTGGAGACATAACATGTAAAGGCGACGCTGAGGCCTTCTGGGGCCAGCAGCTGCCAGCATGCCTGTGAAGCCCCAGGCAGGGGAATCTTTGTTGCTACTGTAGTCGTGACAGCTCTGTGGACCGAGGAGGCCAGAACAGGCAGGGCGTTTTCGAAGGTCTGGCTCTCTCCCTCATTGTCAGACTACAGTTTCTTCTCTTATCAACGTTTTAAAGGCTTCGTCGTTGGAAAGCGACTGTCCCTCGAGAATATGATGTAACTGTGACTCACTTGAGAGATTCTTTAAAGTGAAGGAGTGTTCCTTAAAATAGAAGGGGATTTTCACTTTGAGGGCAGAAAGTTTTCTCTGCTTACTCTTAGTCACGGGGTGACTACGTTCCTGTCCCCTATTCCCATCCTGCTTCCTTAGTCACATTCTGGAAACACTTGGAAAGTGTGGTGGTTTGATTGAGAAGAGCCCTCCTCACCATAGGCTCATATATATGAACACTTGGTTCCCGTCTGTTTGGGGAGGTGCCTTACTGGAGGAAGGACATCATTGTGGGCAGGCTTTGAGGTTTAATAGACAAGCCCCACTTCCTGTTCTCTCACTCTGCTTCCTGTGTGTGGATGACATGTGATGTTTCTGCTTCCTGATGGCCATGCTTTTCATGATGAACAGCAATCCCTCAGGAATTGTACATTCAACAAACCCCTTTCTGCTCTAAGCTGTTTTTTGGTGACAGCAGTGAATATATCTCCTTATTCAAAAGCTTTTCCCCTGTGCATTTGATTAAAGGCTACTGTCTTTGTTAGGGTTTTTATCGCTGTGAAAAGACACCATGAAAACGGCAATACTTAAAAAGGAAAACATTTTTTAAAAAGATTTATTTATTTATTTATTTATTTATTTATTTATTTATTTATTTATTATGTACACAGTGTTCATTCTGCCTTTATGTATGCCTGTACACCAGAGAGGGCACCAGATCTCATTACAGATGGTTGTGAGCCACCATGTGGTTGCTGGGAATTGAACTCAGAACCTCTGGAAGAGCAACCAGTGCTCTTAACCTCTTGAGCTACCTCTTTAGCCCCCAAAGGAAAACATTTAATTGAAGTGGCTCACTTACAATTTTAGAGATTCAGTCCATTATCATCATGTCAGGGAGCATGGCAGCATGTAAGCAGATGAGGTGCTGGAGGAGTAGCTAAGTGTCCTACATCTTGCAGTCAGCAGGAAGTCGACTGAGACGCTGGGCAGTGCCATGAACATAGGAAACCTCAAGTGATACACTTCCTTCAACAAAACCATACCCACTCCAACAAAGCCACACCTCCTAATGGTGCCACCCCCTATGAGATTATGGGGGCCAATTACATTCAGACTACCACAGCTGCCATGTTGGTGCCTTTTGTTGCTGTTGTTGTTCAATGAAACAGAAATTCCATTCTGTAGCCCAGGCTGGCTTGCAACTCACTCTGACCTGGCTGTTACTGCATTAGCCAGAGTTCTGAGATGTCACGGGTGTGCTAGCATGACTGCCTGGGGCTGCTATTTTCTGTTGATAAAAATTGTAGTAGTCAAGCATGTTTGCTTCTCACAAAGAATGTCTAAAGATAAATTCTGAGATGATAATTGGGAGCCCATTTATTGCTGCTTGTAGAGAAGGAGCAATATTGTCTCACTGACTTTGTGCTTCTAGCCACGGGGTGTTTTCTGAGCAGTACTTGCCAGCCATCCACACTTGTGGACCTTGTGGAACACAGCCTAGTTACTTATGTTGCCAAAACTTCACTTTCTTACCATTTATTATGTGTTTCTCAAGTGGACTCAGCTCCTTTCTATGTATTCTTGCATCAGCTGTGCCTTCAACTAGCTATGCAAGATTCAGAAGAGCTCATGATTTTCCAATCTCAGTTTCCTTTTTAAATGTTGAGTATGTATCTTTAAAATCTTTATCAGCCCTATAGTGCTTTTTTTCTAAGCTTCTGTGTTCTAATGTATTTAATTCTGATCTAAATTCTTAAACTAATCTTAGTATCTTTGGAGATAGGTGTCACAAGTAGAGATAGGAGAAGATGGTATCTTCATACCTTAAATGCAGCATCAAGAAGATTGCAAGTTACAATGAACCTTTATTTAATTAGTTAATAAGTTACCTTTCTATAATTTACCTCAGATGCCTCCTGTTTAAAAGGCAGATAATGCTGTCTGGGGGTGGTCATGAAAAATGCAATGTATTTATGATGCTACTTAGATAGATGATACAAGTACAGGGGTGACTGTTTCAGTCTGAGCTTCTATTGCTGGGAAGAACACTGTGACCACAAGCTACCTGGGGAGGAAAGGGTTTATTTGACTTGTTATAGGTCACAATCCACTGAGGGAAGCAGAAGCAGAAACTCGAGGAAGGAATCTGGAGGCAGGAACTGAAGCAGAAGCCATGGAATAATGCTGCTTACTGGCTTGCTCTCTATGATTTGCTTGGCATGGCTTAGTCAGCCTGCTTTCATATAGCCCACAGGACCAGGGGTAACAGCACTCACAGTGAGCTGAACCCTCCCATATCAATTGTCAATCAAGAAAATGCCCCTTAGGCTTGCCCACAGACCAGTCTGCTGGGAGCATTTTCAGAACTGAGATTTCCTCTTCCCAAATGACTCTAGTTTGGGTCAAATTGACATAAAACTAGCCAACACAGTGACTCAGGTGGATTTATGGTACTGTTAAGGGCTAAACATTCTGGAGTGTTATACCTGAACTTGTGTGTGTTCAGACTGGTCATCCTAGAGGCAATGTTGCAATACTTTTAAAAATGCACTGCCAAGCATGGTGGCACGTAACTGTAACCTCAGCACATGGGAGGTGATGGCAGGAGGATCATAAGGTGGAGGTTAGACTGGACTGCAAGGTAAGACCTTGTTTCCAAAGTCCAAAGACTGAGGATATGGCTCAGTGGTGGAGAGCTTGCCTAGCATGTACAAAGTCCTGCTGAGTTCCATCTCTGTCTCCATTTTTCTTTGTCTCTCTACCTCCCCCCACCCCGTTCTAGTTTATTCTAGGGACATCTTCAAGTCCAAACAGAGTCATTGCTCATTCCTAAAGCTTCATGTTTCCAAAGACTATTTGTGTATCACTCTGTGGTAGAATTGTCATTCAACATTTAAGTCAGTACTTCCAAAACTAGAGCAAATTTCTAATTTAAAAAAATGCACCAGTTTGAAGGTTTGAAAGAGAAACGTGATTTTTATTTTATTTAAAAATGTATTTTACATTTGTTGTGCATGTGTTTTCATGCATGTACTTGCAAGCATGTTCATGCCACAGTATGCATATGAAAGTCAGAGAACAACTTGGAGAAGTGGATCTCAAGTCATCCGGCTCGGTGCCAAGTGCCTTTACCCACCGAGGCATCTTTCAAGTCTGAGAAAATTAATTTTTAGGTAAATTAATAGACTGTATTTCCTCTTCTTCCTCAATTGCCTTTAAATAATCTCATTGATTTTGCTGTATAATTTCAGAGCACTATAGAATAATTGATATCATTGGAGTATTATATAAACACTAACACCCATTGAGATAGTTACATTGAATTATTACTATACTTGATCATAAATTAAAGCACTGAAAGGAAATTATATAAACACTAAGACAAGCTGAGACAGTTACTTTAAATTATCTCTCCATAATTAATCATAAATTAAAACACAGATATAAATAAGAGCTCCTGCTTATGTGTAGAACATTATTGGGTTTGATGGTCAGGAAACCACAGGTTGATCTGCTGAGTATTAGCAATGGTGAAGGTCAAACAGTCTGAGCATGTAGTGTGTGTTTACCAAGCTAGTGTTTAGAAACATTTATACACATGTATTCCCAGGACAGCGCGATTGGAGAGCAACACATATAACCTGTGTAGCCATTCCATATGCAGAGTGAAATTGAAAAACATAAAATAAAAATCAGCTCCCGTGCGCTTTCATGACAGATTGTTATTCTTTGTCACACAAAGGATACATGGCTGATTCAAAGCTCAGAACAGCTCAGTAATATGCTTATACGACACCATGACAAGCTCTATCTAAGCTTGTTTAAGATATTCCTCAGGGAAGGCTTCAAAGAGTGGCACACAGTGACAAGAGGAAGAAAACTGCTTTGTTAGTGGCTGGCAATCCTTACAGATTCCAAGCATGTTGCACAGCCCAGCATCTACTGTGGTTAACACCCGTTTCTTAAGCAAGGGCTTAAAGCTTGTACAAGAATTAAGCAATCTTTTGTGCAAGCCCTATTTTATCTTAACCTACTTAAGACAAATTGATGCTGAGCAGATAGGAGCAATGTAAAAATCTAAAAGCACTGCCCTCTATGATTAAGAATGTAATACTTCCTTTTATCAAAATATGAACAAGGTGGGTCCAGTGCACGCATACACCCCCACGTGTATCTTGTGTTTGCTCTCTTCTGACACTGCTCTTGGTTCCCCTTTTATCGCCTTGCCAATATTGAAATCATTATATGCCAACAGAGACAAGTAAATTGGAGCTGCAAGGACATGATCTGAGGTCTACAGCAGAAAATTTACAAATTTGATTTTTCCTTCTGTTTGTACAGGCAATTGCAAGAAATTAAATGTTAACTTTTCCAATTCATTTTTTAAGTCAGTGGTATTTATATATATATATACCCAATGTAACAGTTACATGTGCTTACGCAGAGTAAAATTGAAAAAAATATAATCCTCAATATAATCTCACTTACTAGTGGCCTCTAAGGGCTATTTAGACTCAGCTTATTAGGTAAGCAGACAAACAGTGTATTTGTTTGAAGCATATATAGTAATTTATGAATAAATAAATTGAACAAGAAGTATATGAACAAGAGGCTTTTAAAATTGCAATATTTGATGCCTATAAAGAATTGTTGCATTTAAAACAAGGTTATAGCTCAGCTGGTAAAATGGCTCAGTGGGTGACCATAGGTAGGACATACATTAAGGTCATGTAGGTAGTCTGCCTCTCCATAAGTGTTCCCTTAGATTTAGTACCCATTTATGAGTTCTTGTTTGAAGATAGCTGTCAGTCTGTGCATCTATCTATGTTACATGTCTAATTTGTTGCATTTTATACATAAACATTTTTTTGCATAACAATATACCCTGGGAATACATTTATATCAGTTCATAAAGATTGCTTTTATTTGCAATAAGATCTAGCTGTCTGTCCTGGTTAGTTTTTATTGTCAACTGTACACAACATAGAGTCAACTGGGAAGAGGGCACGTCAACTGAAGAATTGCTCCCATCCAATGTCTATGAAAGATTCTCTTGATTGCTAGTTTATGTAGGTGGGCCCCATGGGCAGCATCATCCATAAGCAGGTGGGACTGGGTTGTGTAAGAAAGTTAGCTGAGCATGAGTCTGTGAACAAGTCAGCCAGTAGTGTTCTTTCATGGATTCAGTCCTAAGTCCTTCCATGACTTCCCTCAGTGATGTGGGGTAAATCCTTAAGGAGAAACCATCCTTTCTGTTCTCTCATTGTTCAATGGCCCCTGGCAGATTGGAAGCTCTTCTGCATGCACCAGAGTCAACATGAAGACTGGTCTTGAATTGGTTGATCACCACATAGTCATGGAATATGCTCTGAAGAGAGCAGAAAATTTCAGTCTTTCTGCTTTGGGTGGTGAATAAATGGTCCCAGAAGGCTTGATAATGTGTCCAATGTCACTCCTACTAATCTTGTCTTGTGTTCTGGGTCATGTGGTAGAATAGAAGTACAGTATAAGTGAGCCGTTGTGGTCTCCAATTAAGGTCCCAAGGCAAGATGGGGGCAATTTATGTCTCCACTGATATTCATAGGTTATTTTAATGCCATTCATGATTCCAGATATTTTTCTCAAACCTTCAAATTTTCTATGACAATCCTTTGGAGTTTTGATTACAGCATCTACAAACAGAACCCAGAACTTTGCCCTATACCTTTGATAAATCCATAAATAAACAATACAGCTCTGAGGCTGAGCCCCAGCTCCAGGCTTGTTCCAGGACCTGGATTCCTTCCTTCTCCAGACTTATGTAAACACGGGCATTGGTACAATTAGTACAGAAACAGCAGGTGAACAAGCACCTTTCACCTTGTCTGGTGAACTGTAATTTACTCTGTTGTCAATGAAGGGTAATATAAGTCAGGCCTTAACAGCAGCAGGGTGGACTTAGAAAATTCTTTGCTAGAGTCATCAGGTTTATTCTAGTTTGGAATTGCCATGGCTGGTATTTAGAAAAACAATGGAAATCACCTCCCTTTAAAAATGATCGATCTGGGGCCACATAGGGGTTTGAATGGGAAGTTCCCCATAGGCTCAGACTTCTGAACACTTGGTTCCCAGTTGATGGCACAGTTGGGGAGACTGAGGAGGGCAGGCCTGGCTGGAGGAAGTATGTCACTGATGGGAGGGGCTTTGAGAGTCAAAAGCCTTGTGTCACTTTCAATTTGTTCTTAGCTTCATCGAAGAGGTAAGCCCTTGGATTCCTGGTCCTGCTGCTGTGCTTGCTGCTTACTGCTGTGTTCCCTGCCGTGATGGACTCTCACCCCTCTGTAAGCATAAGCCACAATAAACCCTCTCTTCCTTAAGTTGCCTTGGCCATGGCATTTTAACACAACAACAGAAAAGGAACTAATATAGGCCAGAACAGCAGAGATTGTACAAGGCCACAATAAATCAGGCAGGCTGGAGGATGTTGAGAGCCTGAACAAGGGCTTACTGTACACCACTTAGAAGTTGCTGTTGTGGTTTGAATGCTGAGGGAGTAGCATTAGGAGGTGTGGTCTTATTGGAGTAGGAGTGGCCTTGTTGGAGGAAGTGTGTCACCGAGGGTGGGTGCAGCAGTTTGAAAGAAAATGGCTTCAGAAGGGAGTGGCATTATTAGGAGGTGTGGCCTTGTTGAAGTAGATGTGGCCTTGTTGGAGGAAGTGTGTCACTGTGGGGGTGGGCTTTGAGTCTCTTTTGCTCAAGCTTCTCTCAGTGTGACAGTCTGCTTCCTATTGCCTGCATATCAGCATGTAGCAGCTACATCTCCAGTACCATGACTGCCTGCATGCGACCATGTTCCCTGCCATGATGTTAATGGACTAAACCTCTGAAACTGTAAGCTGCCACCCCAGCTAGATGTTTTCCTTTATGGGAGTTTCTGTGGTCACAGTGTCTCCTCACAGCAACAGAAACCCTAACTAAGACAGTGGGCTTTGAGGTTTCAAGGGCCCAAGCCAGGTCCAGTGACTCTCTTCCTGCTGCCTCCGGATCCAGATGTAGAAGTCTCAGCTACCTCTCCAGTGCTATGTCTTCCTGTGTGCCGCCATGCTACCCATCATGACAATAATGGACTAAACCTCTGAAGCATAAGCCAGCCCCACTTAAATGCTTTCCTTTATAAGAGTTGCACCGGGCGGTGGTGGCGCACACCTTTAATCCCAGCACTTGGGAGGCAGAGCCAGGCGGATCTCTGTGAGTTCGAAGCCAGCCTGGGCTACCAAGTGAGTTCCAGGAAAAGGTGCAAAGCTACGCAGAGAAACCCTGTCTCGAAAAACCAAAAAAAAAAAAAAAAAAAAAAGAAAAAAAAAAGAAAAAAAGAGTTGCCCTGGTTATGATGTCTCACAACAATAGAATACTGACGAAGACAGCTGCCCACATGGGAAACGTGTGATGCCACCAGGTGAGAACAGTGTGGAATGGGAGACCCAGAGGCTCTAAGAGTCTCAGTGATACCTACACTGGTCCTTCAGTCAGTGGGACCTACAGAGTGTGGGTACTGAGCTCATCATACTGTGCAGGAGGCAAGGGAAGCTGGAGTCACAACTGCAACCTGAAGTGAGGCATCCTCTCTCACTCTCTGCCTCACCATCTCACTTCAGCCTTGTGTCCCCATCACCAGGAGGGCTTTGGCGTGGGTTTGGCTTTGCTCTTGAGGGGAGAAGAGAAGTGTTACCTTAGTACTCTTGCCCAAGGCCCTGGCTGGCACTGAAGAAGCAGGAGAAAGCAGAACTTTCTGGCCGGGCGGCGAGCAGGCAGCTGTAGCTTAGGAGAGATGCCTAGCGTCTAGATGTGCCTGCTACTGGGATCCAGCTCTTACTCATGGCCTCGCTCAGGTCCTGCTTGTTGGCCACCACATGCACAGACAGAAACCATAGATGGCCAGAAATAGCCCACCATGAACACTGGAATATCCACCTCATTCATATACTTTCAGTAGAGGCATAGGTTCTGGCTGCCACCAATCCCTAGCAGGTACACCTCCAAATCCTTGGTAGGTGGCCACACTGAGGCGAAGTACCAGGTGGGGATGTAGCCTTCTAGCAGTAGCTTCTCAGACAGCACATACAAGGGTATGCTTTTCCCAAAGCTGACCAAGCCCAGCACTGATACCTGGAGCCGTGCCAGCTCCTCCTTGTTATCCTTGACCTGCAATATGACTTCATGCTGCGGCAGCCAGCCTACCTGACTCTTCCCTCCCTAGGATCAACTGAAGACTCCACAGTACAATCCAGGCCCTCCATTTGTCCAAGGACAAGCAGGCTTGGTCGGGAATAATAGGGTAGGAGCTTCCTTTCAAGTCCTGAATGCCAAACTCCACTTTTCTCTTTTCTGCTGGTGATCTGGAACACATTCTTTCCCCTCAAGAGTCCTCCAGCTGTCACAGACTATAACTCCCGTGTACTGGCTAGTTTTATGTCAATTTGACACAAGCTAGAGTCATCAGAGAGGAAGGAGCCTTAATTGAGAAAATGCCTCCAGAAGATCAGACTGTGTGGGCAAGCCTGTAGGGCATTTCCTTAGTGATTGATGTGGGAAGGCCCAGCCCATTGTGTGTGGGGTCACCCCTGGGCTGGCGGTCCTGGGTTCTGTAAGAAAGCAGGTGAGCAAAGCCATGGTGAGCCAGCCAGTAAGCAGCTCCCTTCCATGGCCTCTGTACTAGCTCCTGCTTCCAGGATCCTGTTACGTTTGAGTTCCTGTCCTGACTTCCTTTGATGATGAACAGTGATGTGAACATATCATAAGGTCAAATACACCCTTTCCTCCCCAACTTGTTTTTGGTCACAGTGTTTCATCAGAGCAATAGTGACTCTGAGTAACATCCCATGACAGCTCTGGGACCCCAGGAAGAGCAGCACGTGGCCTGAGAACTTTTCCTAGCCTAGAGCTATTTTTACATCCCAGTTTTTCTTTATGCACTTACATAATGTCTGTTTGCCTGTCATATTTATTATCTCTTTGTTGGTGACATGTTACAACTCCCTATCCCGTTTGCCTGTTACGTTTTGATGTGTGTTTTTCCCCCCTGTGCAGATATATCTGCTTTTACATGCTCAAATTCACCAGGCTTCTCTTTTTATTATTTATATATTTAGTCATCAAAAATGTTAACTACACCCAAGCTAAAGAGGAATTTGATTGTTTATCCTCTCTCTGGTCCATTTAGCATCTGTGCTTGTGTGTGGTTTGAAGAATTTATCTATCTCATCTTCTTTCTTTCCCAAATGGCCATCCTTTACCTCAGTGACATTTGGGAAAAAGAGTAGCTTTGAAGACACCACTTTCCTGATATGGTAGGTTCTACGCGAAGCTGGGTGTATTTCTGTACTTCATTCCAAGGCTGTGCCTGTCTGGTCACACTCCAGCATTGATTTAATACCAAGGATTTCTTGAATGTCCCAATGACTGGTGGAGCATTTCCTAGTCATATTTTTCTTTTTCAATGTTTTCTGGTTATACTTAAAAATATTATTATTATTAGTGTGTATGTATGATGTGTGTGCATGTGTGTCTGTGTCGGGATGCATGCATGCTACAGCACACGTGTGGAGGCCAGAGGACAACTTTTGGAGTTGCTTCTCTCCTTCTACCATTATATGCATTCTAGGGATTGAACTCAGGTCACCAGTCTTGCATGGAGAGTGCCTTATTATCCTTTGTGTCATCTTGCTGGCCCCCTAAACATTTTTTCTGAGAGAGAAATTTTCAAGTTAGCCCAGGTTGGTATCAAATTCTTAATCTTCCTGCCTCAGATTCTGAGTACTAGAATTAGGGGTGTGCACAGCAGCGCCTGGCCTGTGCATTCCTAAATGACTTTTCAAACCTTGTTATGACCTTCAGCATCATTTCGACTGGCTCTATAAAACAGCTTGCTGGTGCTTTATCATTAGAACGGGCATGCTGGTGCTCGTGAGATATCCCAGCTAAGAGCCAACACTTCCTTTGTGTATGCTCAGGATCCGTTGGGGCAGGCCACTCAGTTCAAGTGAACCACTTGGTAAACCCTGTTGTTTGGGGTGGAATTCCTTAATTTAGACTGAGTAGAATAAACAAGACATTTCAGTGGCTGTGGAAAAGGGGCACAATCCTTTTTGAATAGCTTCTGGGTGCTCCAAACTGTTCAAAGTGTTGTTTAATTCTTAAAACAGTCATGAGGTTACTGGGACTGATTTCTACATATTTAGGTGAGACCTCCCCTTCAAAAGCCATACACCTTTCCTCAGAGCAGCTGAGGAGTACCAGGGACTCACTCTGTCCTGTGTGCTGTCAGGGCTCACTTCCTTTAAGTTCACTGACTCATGAGGGCCAACACTGCCACTCCACTATTAAAAAAAGAAGACAAGGAAGGGTCCTCATTGTCTCTTTGTTCTCAGAACTAATCATGAGATCAGCAGGTGTGCATGGACTAGCAATGCTCTAATTCAGAAGATGAGGAAAGTGAGGAGAGAGGGGGGGAGAGGGAGATGGAGAGGGAGAGGGAGAGGGAGAGGGAGAGGGGGAGGGGGAGGGAGGGAGAGAGAGAGAGAGAGAGAGAGAGAGAGAGAGAGAGAGAGAGAGAGAGGGAGAGGGGGAAAGGGAGAGGAAGAGAGAGAGGGAGAGGAAGAGAGAGAGGGAGAGGGAGAGAGAGGGAGAAAGGGAGAGGGAGAGGGAGAGGGAGAGAGAGAGAAAGAGGGAGAGGGAGAGAGAGACAGACAGGGAGAGGGAGAGAGAGAGAGGGAGGGAGGGAGGGAGGGGGAAAGGGAGAGAGAGAGAGAGAGAGAGAGAGAGAGAGAGAGAGAGAGAGAGAGAGAGAGAGAGGGAGAGAGAGGAGGAGAGAGAGAGAGAACATTCTAATATTGTGGTTGCCAAGCCTCAGAGTTGATTCTAAAATTATAAAAACTAACCAGTTCTCTTCAGGGTACTGCAACAAACCTTAAAAGTTCAAAGAAAAGTAATCAAAAGCAATTTTATCTCTTTCTATCAGTCTCATCATGAATATTTTTATAATACTTTATTTGTTCAGGCAGCAGCTCATGTTGTCCTGGATGGCCTGAAACTTTGTGGCTGAGGATGACTTTGAACCTCCTGCCTCCACCCGCAGAATGCTGGGATTGCCGATATGTACCACCAGGCCCCGTTTACACCATATTGAGGATCAAACAGAGGACCTTGTGTAGACCAGCAAGCCTTCTCCCAGTGGAGTCTTCCTTCCTACAAACAACTCTGTGAGGTACAAATGTGATGCCTTGTACTCTGGGACCATGGTCCGTGTGAGCTTCACTTTCCTGTTTGACTCAGTGGCTCTCAGTATTTCTGATAGGCAAGAATAAGCCTCATAGAGCTTCAGTAAATATTAAATATCTGCATATAATGCCAGTGTGCTCCCAAGGTTGGAACCCACTGGCCTCAGTCTTTTAAGGTGCCTTCAGTGTAAACATTGCATAACTCTCAGATTTCTCATTCTGAAGTGTTTAGCCATGCAGATTCTACTGCTGAAGGGTAAATCCCCCTCCACACAATAACAGTATCTTATGTAACTCATTGACTCTACTTAAATCCTCAATATCTTCATCCTTGAAGTGACTGTAATTTTGTTTAGAATTAAAATTTTATTAAACTATTTTTATAATAGTTTTAGGTTCACAAAAAATGAACATCACTGAAAGTAATCTACAGATTTAACACAATTCCAAACAAATCTCCAATGTCATTCTTCTTAGAACTAGAAATAGCAATCCAAGAAGTCACAGGGAAGCCTTAGAGATCAGGGCTAGCTAAAGCACTCCTAAGGAGAAAGACCACTGTTGGGGACATCACAGTCCTTGAGCCCAAATTATCCCACAGCGGTGTAGTGACAGGAGACAGCCTAGTACTGTGGCAAAGACAGCTGTGTGGACTGACTTCTCCTGATTTGTTTGTGTTGTTTTCCTGTTGCTGTGATAAATTACCTCTGACAAGAGCAACCTAGAGGAGAAAAGGCTTATTTTAGCTCACAGTTCAAGGTGCAGTCCATCACGGAGGGAGTAACGGCAGCAGGAGCCTGAGGCAGCTGGTCATACTGCATCCAGACTCAGAAAACAGAGTGGGACAAAAGCATGCTGCTGCTCAGTTTCTTTTCTCCATTTATATGAGCTGGGGCCTCAGCCAGGGAAATAATGTCGATGAACATCTCATCCCACCCTAATTAACATAATCAAGATAATCCCTCAGGGACAAGCCCTAAGGCATATCTTCCAAGTGATTCTAATCCTGTAAAGTTGATAATACTATCACATAGATGAACTTAATAGAATAGAAGACCAAGAAATAAACCAATGCGGATGTGACCACTTGTTTTTTGGCAAAGATGTCACACACACACACACACACACACACACACACACACACACACACACACCGGGAACATGATAGACTGTTTAATGATTATGCTGGCAAAACTGGGTATCCAACATAGAGGTACACAAGTGGAAGGGATTTGACTTGAAAGTACGGGGAGGCATGGTAGCTTCCAGGGTGAAAACGCAGTGCTAGAGTGATCTCATGAGAACAGGAAGCCAGTAGGAAGAGCAGGTCCACCTCTCCACCCCTGAAGACCTCCAACTTCCTGCTGCACTGCAGAGCTCAAGAATAGATTTAAGCGATGAAGAGAAGACAAGGTTTGTGGTATCCTCATTCTGATGATGGGCTTCCTAGTTTGAATTTGTTGCTGATGAATATCTAGGACTAACCAGACTGCATGTGCTTGTGTTTTTGTAGACATTGACGCCATTGGAACCAGTCAAAACTGGCTCAGAGTGATACACCTTGTTCTAAGACTTTGTATGAAACCACAGGCCTTACGACAGCATGGTATCCAAATCAAGTTTAACAATAGACCAGTGGAACAGCAGAGGGGATTTCGAAACTCATACATTTGTTGGCCACAAATGAGTTTTGTAAAAGGTGCCGACGCAATTCAGTGGAGATGGGATGCCACTGACAGATGGGGTTAGAAGAATTAGACCCAAGTGCAAGCTGAAAAAGAAAGGTTTAAAAAACTACTTTGATTTGTGCCTTGCTCACATCATATACAAATCATAACACAGGATGACTCTTAGACCTAAGATGTAAAACTATAAAACTTGTAGATGATATCCAAGAAAAAACGTCTTTGGAACCTCAATCTAGACAAAGACTGCTTAGATAGGCTACCAAGAGCACAAGCGACAAGAGAAGATTAATGAAATGGATTTCACAAAACTAAAAAACTTCTGCTCTTCAAAGTAATTGTTATGATAACAAAAATACAAGCTATAGACTGGGGAAACTAATATTTGTTTAATGACTTGTAACCAGTATGCAGACAGAATTTTAGTATTTAAAACAAGAACTCAATTAAAATGAGCAAAACCTCCTTCACCCAGGAAGATATAAAGGTAGCAAACAGGCTCATGAATACGTTAAATACCATCAATCACTATAGAAACAGAAAATACAAAAGTATAAATATACTTTTAGAAAATATAAAATATTAAAAACTAATATAAACATAATAGCAAAAACAGAAATGAAACTGTAACGTTTTACTACACACCAATTAAAGGGGCTCAGACTAGAAACAGTGACCACTTAAAATCTTGCTCAGCATGTGGAGAAGTTAGAATAGTCATACGCTGCTGGCAGAAATACAGAATGTTATAAATACTCCAGAAACTTACTGACAGTAAAAAAGATGTTTAGGCAGCCAGGCGGTAGTGGCACACACATTGATTCCCAGCACTTGGAGGTAGAGACAGGAGTATCTCTTTGAGTTCGAGGCCAGTCTGGTCTACAGAGCAAGTTCTAGGACAGCCAAAGTTACATAGAGAAAAACAGAACAAAACAAAACAAACAAAAAACATTTAGGCATTTATCTGACTGTAATCCAGCCATTTTACTACAGGAATTTTTTTTAAAGAAAGGAAAATAGATGACCAGACAGTGACTTGTGCCTCACTTTTTCTATTGGCTTTGTGTAGTAACTCCAAATTGGAAACGCCTCAAATGTCCAGTTCATAAACAGAATGGACAGACATTGGTTTATCCATAAAATGGATATCACTTGGCAAAAAAGGAATGGCCCATCAATACACTTTACAGCATGGCTGAGTCTCAGAACGGTTACACTGAGCAGAAGAGATCAGGCCCAAAAGCACCTATTGTATGATCCACTTTAGTTAAAAGTCACAGAAAATCTAAACTAACGCTAGTGGCAGAATTTGTCCAGGTGATAGAAACATGAAGGATCATGAAAGGGCACACAGAGACCTTTGAGGGTGATGGCTGTGCTTGTTATCTTGATGGTTGTGAAGACGTATGGGTGTATAGAAAATGTATCAAATGGTGCCATTCAAATATATAGACAGCCTGAAACATGCTTCAATAAAACTGTGTAAAAGTAATTTTGTTATCACAGGGCCAAAGTCCAAATGGAGTATTTAAATGGGAAACAAAAGGTTGTATTTAAGTAGGTCTACCTTTAGTATGGTAAGAATAAAAATGAATACTTCTAACCCATACTTAGATTAGTTATATTAATATGCTTACATATTAATATACTTGATATTAGTTTTGAAGAACCAGAGTAGCTTGGCAGGAGTAGAATGCACCTTCCTTTAGCTTCTGTGGGATCTTTGCAGTTTTGTTATATTGGTGACATGTATGATTCATTACTTTATAATCTGAAGTGTCAGGTTTGAGTCAAAGACACCAGCTGTATCTCTGGCCACCATTTGCTTTTGAAAAATCCCTGGATATACTTGTGGATGATGTGGTCAAGATAATATGTCAACTGTTTTCTGGAACAATTTAATTGCTTCATGAAAGCAATTCTTTATAAACCACAAACATATTGACAGATTGTGTGTAGATCAAATTTCTCAAACAGCTCACTATTTCATACACAGTCAAAACATTGAAGAAAACTAGTATTCCCTTGCAGTTAATTGTTCAGTTTGATGGTCCTAAAGAAGGAGGTAAATAGGTTTTCCAACATAAAATCCACCAGGAACTAGGTATTTCATCGTTTTTAATGCTAGTAGTAGCTCAAGACCATCACAAAAAAATATGCAAGCTGGTCTCTAGGAAGGAGCTCATCTCAAAACATAGATCAGAGACAGAGCAAGGGCTTTGACTTTTGCCTTCACATTAGAATCAACTGAAAATTAAGAAAAACATCATTTGGGGCTATAGAGATGGCTTAGCAGTTAAGAGCATGTACTGATTTAATAAAAAGCCCAATTCCAGTTTCCCAGAATCCTTTTCAGGCAACTTGATTTTCACAGGCACCTATATTCAGCACACATACACACACAAACACACACATTATTAATAAACATTTTTTAAAAGACAAAGAATGCTTACTGCTCAGGTCAATTTCTGGAGTGTCAAACACTTTTTGTGCATTTGCTGATCTTTGATTTCTGCTTCTTAATTTTGGCATATGGCACATAATATAGACATATTTTTTGTGTGCTGGAAAAAAATGTATTCCCAGGTAAATCTTACTTGAATACATGTATAATCTTTTGTATATGCATCTCAATTCTGTTATTCACGTCTGATTGAGCTCATTTGTGCCTGTATTCACAGCACACATGGCTTTGTAGCTTTACTTCTTTGTGGTGTCCTTGGTTTGGCTAACAGGCTACTGCCTCACAGGATGAGTTAATTAGGGAATGGTCCCTACTGTTCGGTTGTTGTTGTTGTCTTTCTGTTTGTTTTGAGAGGGGAAGCTTGTGAACAATGGTGTTGTTTTTTCTTTACCTGTGCTAGGGTTTTCTATGGAGAAGTCTTGATTTCTAACTTCATCTCTTACGGTGGTAGTTGCACTCTCATTTTCTGTTTCATGAGTTAGTTTGTCATGCCTAGCTTCCTAAGAAGCCACACTCACCTTGTTCCGGTCACCTCACTGCTGTGCAGCTGCTATGGGATTCTTTCGCTATCCATCTTGTTCATGTAGGGTCAGCAGTTACGTTCCTTCCCATTCTGGAGTGTACTCACTTAGTCTCTCCTATTATTTGCCGGTCTAGTTAAAGGCTCTTCAACTGTATTGATTCTTGCAATACCTGACTTTGGTTTTATTTACTTCCTTACTTGTTTCTCTGCTCTCTATTTTACTTATGTCTGCTTTAATCTTGCTTTCTTTATTTCTATTCTTTATATAGAATTTGTTCTTCCTTATATTGGAGACTACTGTTATTTTTATTATCTGGGGACAGCCATATAGATCATGTGATTTATCTTAATTGATATATTAATATAAGCTCATTAATATATGTCCTAATATTAAATTCTTCCTGAATTTCTAAAAAATAGTGTGAAATGAAAATGATTTTTTTCTTAAACATCTCTATCAACTTTCCTACAGTGAGTGGTTATGATTTTTGTCATTAGAAAAATAATTCATTTTATTTTTAAGAATTGTGAAGCTATAGAAAAATAATATGGGACATTTCTGATAAAAATTAAAGGGCTTGAAGAAAATCTCAGAGAATTTTATTACATGGTGGTGCTCAACTCTGAAGTTACACACGGAAGTTAAAGAGAATGAGCAGGAGTAAGCACATGACAACCACAGCAAGGAAAAGACTAACTTCTTATCCTGTAGGAGGTCTTTAAAAACCCAGGATATAAATAGGGTGATCTAGAACAGGAAATGAAAACAATACCTACTTGTAATGTCATCACTAGTTCACAGACGGTTCAGTTGAGATGCTGTGTTCACTTAAGGAGTTCTTTTTTTTTTTTAGTCCATAAATGGCGTGACTCACTCAGATGCTGGCGAGGGTGCAGTTTGAGAGGGGAACTCTCGAGTTCTTGGTGTTAAGTGTGGGTGGCATAAATTTTGGGAAAGCGACAGCACTGTTTCAGTGTAAAATTGTTCATACTCAGTGACTCAAATGAGGACAAAGAAAATCCCCCCAAGCAGAAGATTATTAATGGTCAAAGAAGTTGAACGGAGTGACAGTTTCAAAACCAAGGAAGCAATACACATGTGCAGGTCTAATACCAGCGCCCTAGGCAGAGTCGAGGCTTTCAGTCCTCATGGTCATCACGGAGGGGCTTTAATCACGGGAGAAGGTGCAGTTGCTTGTCTGGTTTCTGGAGGGGTCCCAAGGTTCTTCTGTGGCAGTGTCCAGGTTTCTTGTGTTTTTAACAGGACATAGAGAAGCAGCAGCGGAGGGGTCGATTTACTAAATGCAAGGGTAAGAGCAGAGAGCACACTCCACAGAGGGTGAGTAGGCAGAACAGGCTTGGCATTTCTTTTCTGGGTCTAGGCAGCAGATTCCAAGGGATGGAATGGGGGTGGATCCGAACCCTATGGACAGGTGGGCTGTTACAAAACTTTGGACCAACTGTGTGTAACTAGGCCATACATCCCATAATTTTAAGTATATAGACACCCCAATCATGCATATGCCTGAGATGGCAAATAGAGCTTTCCCCTGAGACAGCTTCAAAGACAGATTAGCCTTCACAGTGCTGGTGCCTACCATGGTCTAAGTCGGGCTATTCGTCTCTTCTTCACCAGGAAGTGCCCCACCCCAAGCTGGGGGTGGTGCAGGTGTTAATGTACAGGGAAGAAGATTAATTGTTTTTTCCCCAAGGGGCGCTACCCAGGTCTCTCAGCTATCTCTAAGCTTGCCTTCCTCACTATGTTAAGTAGAAAGACAATGTATGAATTTTATTTAAAGTATAAAAATTTGTCTAAAACTCAAAGGGAAAGTAAAAGGCAGAAAGGAGAGGAGCAGAGTCTTCGGCAAACACACCAGGGCCACAGGCAACTGTTATTTATTTTCTTATTTACATGTTCGTTTCATTCCTGTCTTCTATTTTTAAATTGACTAAATTACTGATTTTATTGTGCTTGGAATCAAGCCCAGGGCCTCCGGCTCGTTGGAAGGCTATCTCTGAGCTCCCAGCCCAACTTTCTGCTATTGGAATAACTACACATACTTCACGAATTTCAGCCATTTTCTCAAGTGTTTCCATCTTATTAGCTTTGGATTACAAAAAACTTTAGAATAAAACAAGATCTCTGTGCTTTTTAGATTGCTTATATCACTTCTCAGCTGCATGTGTTCTGTGTCTCCTATCACTGTGCTTGCTCTGCAGGAGTCTTAACTATTCTTATATTCTAAACTAAAACTCTTGACACTGTTTGTATGTTGTTCCTTTTCTACTTGGTTTTTTGTTTTGTCTTCAGGCCTCCTGCTCCTCGGACTGACCTCAAATCACTGTGTAGCTGAGGCTGGCCTTCAACTCAGGATCCTTCGGCATCCCCGTGCAGCACGCTGAGATTTGTGTGTTCTTATCTTTGGTTTCCTTCCTTTTATCTTCCTTATGGATTTTTGTCCTATAGGTTTTCCTTCCATAACTTCTTGATTTCAATCTTTTCTTCCTTTTTGTCTTAATTTTCCATTCCTGTAGATACCATGACCAAAGCAACCTAGAGAAGAATTTATTTGGGCCTCACAGTTTCAGAGGGTCAGAATCCATGGCAATCATGACAGCAGGCAAGCAAGCATGGTACTGGAGCAGTGCTTTAGTGCTCACATTTTGATCCAGAAGCAGGAAACTGGAAATAGGTGGGCTTTTGAACTTCAAAGCCTGCCCACAGTGACACGCCTTCTCCAACAAGGCCGCAACTCCTAATCCTTACCAAATAGTTCCCCCAATCAGGGACCAATTATTTAAATATATAAGCCTATGGGAGCCATTTCATTAAATTCAACACACTCTCTAACAATAAGTAGCAATTTCAATTGGTACTATAGTTCTGATTAAACACACTCTCATATATTTTATTTCTGCCTCATGGTCGGATATACAAATTTTTTGGAGGTGTTTTAGAATATCTGCTTAGAAGTCTAGAAATATCTCAGATTGCTTACATTTTTCTCAGATCCTGAGTACTGATGAATAGTTTGTGCACCCCCTCTGCCCAACCTTCCTACATAGCCTGTTTTCTCCCAGCTGTAAGACAATGTGGTAGAACACGGTCAGGCTCAGAAAATGCTTTTTTTTACTTGGTCTTGGTGAGCTTGTTGGTGGCCTGGCTGGATGACTGTGTCTGAGCTGCTGGGGATGGTGCTGATGAGTCAGCCCCTCAGTCACCCTGCCCTTCTGGCTTAGCTGCTACAGTGAGCTACAGTTGTAGGTTACGCAACACCTCCACCGCTGTGCTAATAAAAATACCTCTAGCTTATGGCTGGGTGCTTTTAATCTGAAGTGGGTGTTAATAAATATTGTTTTGGTGGTAGAGAAGGTGCATCTACTTCCATAGGTGTTAGGAAGAGGGCATCCCTTGTGTTGTGGCTGCTGTGGTTTGAACTTGACCCTTCCAAAGTTCAGCTGTTGCCAGTGTGATCATCTTAAGAGGTAGGGTCTTTACGAGGTGAATTTTTCATGAAGGCTCCTCCCCTCACAGGTGGGATTAAGTCTCTTATAAAAGAGGCTTCATGCGGCTGGAGAAAGCAGTTAAGAACACGTACACTTTTTCTAGAGGACTCATGTCAGGTGGCTTACAAACTTCTGTAACTTTAGTTCCAGAGGATATTACAGCTCTGGCCTCTTCACGTATGTGTGCTTACATGAACATATCCACATGCAGACACACACCTAAATGTGATTATAGACAAATAAAAATAAAATCATCAAAAAGGAAGCTTCAATTTGAGATTGGTGGCAGGTACATGCCTGCAACTCCAGCCTTTGGGGAGCTGAGGCTGAGGGTGGCACTTCTTAAGTTTGAGGCCAGCCTGGACAACAATGTGAGGAACCTGTCACAAGACAAAGAAACACAGACTATGCAATAAACTAGCTTCTTCTTCTTCTTCCCTCTTCCATGCTTCTGCCCTCAGTAGGATGCAACCTTGAGGCACTGACTTGGAAGCAGACAGCTATCCCAAACCAGATGATGGGAACCACTGGGACCTTTAGCTTGTTCTGTCCAGCTCCCAGATTAGAAACAAATTCATGTTCTTTATCAATACTCAGTCTCATTCTGTTATGGTAGTACAAAGGACTTATAGAGGATAATACTTTAATAACTTTTATGTATATATTTTGGTGTGTGTGTGTGTGTGTGTGTGTGTGTGTGTGTGTGTGTGTGTGTGTAAGGACAGGGCTGATCTTGAAGTCACTATGACTGGCCTAGAATTTCTGATTCTCTTACTTCTACCCTCTTGAATACAGAGTTACAGGCATGCACCATGATGCCTGGTTTTATAGGGTGCTGGGGATTGAACCCAGAACCTTATGCATGCTAAGCAAGTACTCTACCAGCTGAGCTACATCCTCAGCCCCTTGTCTCTTAAGAAATTTTAAAATGAGATGTCTTTAGAAAAAATTGCAGTTGTAGTGGTAGAAGAGAGGACAGCTTTCAGAGACGGTCATTTGTCACACCAACACTTCCTTTCAGTATTTCCCTGCCAACCTCAGTTCCCACATGGGTTTTCCAAATTCTTGAGCTTCTGGGCAGGGTTGGATATGATCTGAGAGAGACCCATATGATGGAAACTTGGGCCTCAGTGTGGGGATGTTGGGAGGTCGGGTCAGGTAGATTGTGATTGTGTCATGGTGGGATGGCACCCTCAGAAGGTGCTGCTGTCTGGTTCTCAGGACCTGGTTAGCGCTCTTGAAGGTGAGTTGTCACACTAAGAGCAAGTCAGGGCCTGAAGCTATCTTGCTTCCTGTCTCACCACGTTAGGGTTTGTATTCTGAGTATTAATTAAAAGCATTTGTTTCTGTTTCTCTCCTCCCTTTCTCTCTCCCTCTCCCGAACTTCCCCTGTCTATTGGAGAGAGACAGGCACTCTATCATCTACCGCTGAGATGGTACTCCACCTTAAACATTTTATTTATCTTGAAACAACACAGGGTGTCCTAAGTTGCCCAGAAAGGGCCTAGAACTTTTGGCCCTCCTGCTGTAGGCTCCTAAGTAGCTGGCATGTGCTCTATCCCTAGACAAGAAACTTTTACATTTAAATAATCTTAAATTTATAGAAAAATTGCTAGTATGGAAACGCTCATATATTCTTCACTCATATTCACCACTTTTTAATATCTTATCACATTTGCTCTATTGTCTATCATCTAGGTATCTAACTATCTATTGTTTCTCTATTGTCTTTTTCCATCACTATTTGAGAATATGTTCTGGACATTATTCTTTTATCTCTTAAATTTTAATGGGTGTTTCCTGAAAACTAAGATACTTATTTATAGAGAAGTTACCAAAATCAATAAACTTAGCTTTGATATAATAGCATTTGCTTTATAGACTTTATTCAAATTTCACCAGTTTATATATCATTTGTGTGTTCATATGTGCCTCTGTTGTGTTTATACATGTGTGTGTATGTATGTGTGTGTGTCTGGGATGATCCTCTCTTATCCCTAAAGTCTCCTTTAACCTGATCACTTAGGTTTTTATGCCCCCATTGCTTTGTCTAGTCTCATATGTCTGTCTAGAATACTCTTTCTGTCTCTCTGTCTCTCTGTCTCTCTCTGTCTCTCTGTCTGTCTCTCTCCTCTCTCTCTCTCTTTCTCTCTGAGACAGGGTCTCACTATGTAGCTCTGTCTGTCCTGGGACCTAGAATTCACTATATAGGCCAGGCTGGCCTCGAACCTACAGAGATCTACCTGCCTCTGCTCCCTGGTGCTGGGATTAATGGCTTGTGCCTCTATGCCCCTCCACCCCTGTCACCTTTTAAAAATCTAGTTAACCTTCTGCAAAATCAGCATGTACTTTACCTGCCCTCCATGAAAACTTTCACCTTTGGTAACTACAGGGGTCTTGTCTCTGTTCAGAAAAACCACAGAAGGACAAGAAGCAAGCCTTACTCAGCTTTTTATCACCTGGTAGTCTCTGTGACGGTTAAGTAAGTTGACAGCTTTACTGAATGAAGAGACATCTAGGTCTTTAGGGCATTAATGAAGTCCAAATTGGGGCATATCTGTGAGGAACTGTCCAGAGAAGCTTAATTGAGGAAGAAAGATCTACTCTAAATGTGGGTAGCACCATCCCATGGCAGGGGGCTCAGACTAAATAAAAAGAGGAAAAGAAGAAAGCCAGTTAGACTTTGGGGTGTCCCCGTTTCTACTTCCTAGTTTCTACTTCCCCTTTCTTTACTTCTGTGGACTAACTTGCCCCTGCTACTATTCTTTTCTGTCCATGATGGGTTTCATCCCTCTGAACTATGACCCCAAAGAGACCCCTTGTTCAGGTGCTTGATATTTAAGGGCAAATTCTTCCGAGAGCTCAGGAGCTCCATCAGGATGAAATAAGTTGGGGGAAATGGTGAGATTGTGGATCCCTGTTGTCTACTGAGAGGGTAGCTGGCAGAATCTAACAAAATTAAATACTTAAAGGGTTAAAATGCTATTCAGGCAGCTATTTCCTGTGATGAAGAAGTGCCATATTTACTGGGCGGTGGTGGCACATGCCTTTAGTCCTAGCACTGGGGAGGCAGAGATAGGCAGATCTCTGTGAGTCCAAGGCCAGCCTGGTCTGTAGAGCTTCTAGGACACCCAGGGCTACATAGAGAAATCCTGTCTTGAAAACAAAAAATTGCCATCTTCCCACACACTGTCAGCAACAGTTTAAGTGTTCTCAACAAAGCACAGTCAACACACTGGAAGGAGTTGGTGGTGCAACTGTAAGCTGCTACTTAGGAGGCTGAGGCAGGAAGATCACAAATTTGAGGTCAGTCTGGGCAGCTTAGGAAATCTTGTCTTGAAAAAAAATGTTTTTAATGGTTGTAATATAGCTTAGTGGATACGTGTCTGCTTTGCGTTCACAAGAGAAAAAGGAGAAATGAATGTTACGATTATATTCATATAATAAAGTGGAATGAACTAAGGTGTTGAGCAAAAGAAGCCAGACCAAAAGGATACAAACTTTAAAGCACGCAGCATCAGAGGGATGACTGATCTACAGTGTGGAGGAGGGTTTGATTAGGCAGGGGCGTAGTGGAACTTGATTGGCTGGTCCTGTATTTTGAAAAGGGGCCTGTCAGTTCTGTCTGTGTAGGAGTTTACCAGCATCTTCTGTATTATATATTTGGTAATAACTAATACTATTATAAGCAATGTGCACTACCCCTGAGATATTGCTGTGTCCAGGCTACACCTCCCATTGTGTATACACAAGTCATGAATAGAAGTAAACCTGTTGTAAAGGAATTATGACTCTCGTGGATTGGGACCTGGAACCCTCTGGGATGGTGAGCAAATAAAAAATCACAGACACACAAGACACACGGACAGTGAACCTGGGATCTGCACCTGCTACCACTGCAACCTGGAGCCTCAGCATGTAAGCGCAAGAACAGGGGTTAGTTCATCTTGGTAGTAGGTCTCCATAGGCCAGCTGTCTCAGGCTGTAACATCTGGGAGAAGAAAGTGGCAGTTGCTAGTTTTTATGCACGCTGTTAATTGACCATAGATATTAACACTCAGCTTGGGTCATATGTGTAATGGCTTTGCCAAATTGCCCCATGGATCCAAGGCCTTGGGAGTCCTTGAGGACATGACTGTGCCTATGTCAAAATACACATTCACTCAGCCTTCACTCACTCGGGCTGCCTTTGCTCCCTGCATTACAGTATTTGTTACAGTAAATAGTGGCAGTACCCAAAAACTTGGAATGCACCCTCAATGTTCATCTCTAGAGAAATAAATTGAATTTGCTAAAGTCAAATGCAGTGTATACCTCTGGATCTGTAGGCATGTGCATGACACATTTTTTAATGACAAGATATAAATTGTTGAAAATAGTGTAGAGCATTATTTTATAAAAAGTAGGAAAATCTTAGTGCAAAATTATAAACGTTTGTTTGACATATGGGAAAGAGTGAATGAATTCCAAATGAACACAGTGCAGATTTGGGGTTATGTGTGTCTCCAGTGAGGGTGTGCTGCTTCTACTTTTAAAAATGGCTAAAATGAATTCATTCACAAAAAAAGTCAAACAAGGTGAATCTTATTTTGCTCCTACTTTACTGCCACAACATAGCTGCTTCTGTGATAAAATGCATGAGGTCTCTCTATACCCAGCAAGCAATTAGTTCTGTTGTAGACAGTAGCTGGTGTTTTCTCACGCAGTTCAGGATGAAGATTCACTCATATAGACTACAATTTCCAAGTCCAGGCTTCCAGAACTTCTGACTATTTGGCTCCAGGCTTTGGTCCCCTTGACCTTCTCTTCAGGTTTGGTTAATTTCTAAGGATCTCATAGAGCTCAGGAAACATGTTACTTATGTCTACAGACCTAGTAACAAGGGTATTTTAATGGATACAGAGGAAGGAACAGATGGAGATGAGATGCACAGGGTAAGATCTAGAAGGTTCTGAACATAGGGGTTCCCTAGTTCCTCTTAATGGTGTTTGGGTGCCTCCACCCAGCATGTGGATATGTTCTTATTCACAGACTTGGAAGTTCCTTTAATTCAGCCCTTGGGTTTTATGGAGGCTCATTATGAAGACTTGGTTGATTAAATCATGGCCATTGGTTTATCAACCTAGCCTTCAGCTTGTCTCCCTCCCTGAACATCAGGTAGTAGAGGAAGGTTCTTACCTTCTAATCACATGGTTGGTTTCCCTCACAGGCAGCTACCCCTGTGGTTATCAAATATATTTATATATTTTTTATATATATATATATTTATATTTGTGTTTTCAAATATATTTATAGATTCACATTCCCTCAGCCATTTTGATTTCTTTCCAACTCCTGTCCTACAATTTTGTATCCAGGGAAGCTGCCATGTGTTTCTTAACCTAAATGGCTTAACCTAAAAGGCCCAATGCCTTACCATCTCAGTTGCCTATGAAAGATGTTCCTATCGCTCTGGATTCTGGAGAAGGAATATAAGTCTGAAATAAAACTAGTTGCATCGTTCATGTTTGCTCAGTTCTAGTTGGTCCATCCAATACCCCCATCCTTCTTAAAGGAATCTGCCTACTAGCAAGTGTAAGCTAGCCTCAGACTCACTACATAGCCTGGCTGCCTTCCAATTATTGTTTCTTAACCTGCCCAGTGCTAGGATTGTAGTTAATGTGTGCTTGCCCCGGTTTATCCTTGTTGAGTTTTGCTGAGTAAAACTGTTGATGAGCAACATGAATGATAGTAACACTCAAAACAATCACGCCTAGAACGGCAAGAGAGATGGCTGGGTTCAGAGCAGCTGCTGCTTTTCCAGCCAGGCAGCTTACAACTTCACAACTACCTGCAACTCCAGCTCCAAGGGATCTGACATTCTTTTCTGGTCTCCTTAGGAATCTGCATGCATGCGCGCGCGCGCGCACACACACACACACACACACACACACACTAACTAAATAAGTAAATAAATATTGTTTTAAAAATACCTTTAGAAACCACAAGTAAAACATTACATTGCTGCTAAATCTGTAGTTTGAAACAAGTAATCCAACTAATTATTAAATTTAACAACTTGGGAAACATGGCATATTGTGAGGGTAGGCAGAGATACCCTCATGTGTCCAATATTGATTGGACCCAACTCTTTTTGAGGGTCCACATTTGTCATGTACACAGAATGGATAAAGTGAAAACAAGTGTTTTGCATTTGGGTGCTTTTCCTTCTAGCTAAACCAGCTAACTCATGGCCAACACAGCTAACTCTTCTCCTGCCTCTGTGGAGGAGGAAACCTTAGAAGAAGGTAAAAACACATACAGAATTAAAAAAGAAGGAAGAGAGGGAGGGAGGGAGGGTGGGAGGGAGGGAGGGAGGGAAGGACGGAGGAAGGGAGGGAAGGAGGAAGGAAAAGAAGGAAGGAAGGAATTGTCTAGGCTGCAGCGCTGCAGGGCAGAAGAAGCAGAGAGCTGGAAGTTCCGGACTGAGGGTGGATTGTAGACATACACCTGATTCGTGGGTCACTCTTTCTTCAGGCTGAGATGCTTGTGGGGCTTGCTTCACTTTATTATTTTTATTTTCTGTATATGAATGTTTTGCTTGCATGTATGTCTGTGCACCACTGTGTGCAGGGTGCCGTTGGAGGTCAGAAGAGGGCACTGGATCCCTCGGAACTGGAGTTAGAGAGGGTTGTAAGCCTCTATGTTGATGCTGAGAATTGAACACTAGTCCTCTGGAAGAGTTGCCAGTGCTCCTAACTGATGATCTACCTTTCCAGCCTCTGTCTTGCTGCATTTTGAAAATGGCTGTGCAGGTCCTGGCATGTACTGTGTATCTGAACATATTTTTGTGTGTCTGAGCTCCTGGCTAGCTTCAACATCTTATGTGTACCTCCCTTGAAATCCTGGCAGTTTTCTTTTTAAAATCCTGGTCTTAGGAGGGCGATTGGATTGGAAACAAAGGGATTCATCTAGCCACATCCAACAACTTCTTTACCCCCCGAATTTGATATCTTGGCTCCTTCTGGGAGAAGCTGTGCCCTCTCCACACAAAGCTGGATTTCTCGAGCCCCCAGGTCCACCTTTCTGCATCGAGTAGGAGTGTTTTAGCAGATAGGACCCTTCGGTCTGTGTTTCTGAAGAAGGAGGCAGCAGCTTCTGTGAAGTGGCTCTCTCTCTCTCTGTCGGCTTGATTGATATCAGATCAGAAACAGTGAATGGCCTTTGAAATTGAGGCACTGACTGCAGTGGGGGAAATGGAAGGATCTTAGGTTTTTGATCAAAGGATGATAAATTCCAGCTTGGAAAAGGGGTGATTCTGGCCACCGAGGCCTATGGTCATGCTACTTACCCAGGAAAGAAGATTCAGTTTCATTGCTGTTATATTGCTATACTGTTTTCAAATATATTTATAGATTCACATTCCCTCAGCCATTTTGATTTCTTTCCAACTCCTGTCCTACAATTTTGTATCCAGGGAAGCTGCCATGTGTTTCTTAACCTAAATGGCTTGAACAATTCTCTGAATCTTGGATCCTCCTTGAACACTCACTGCTAAAAAGATGACAAGCTTTAAATAGAGAAAAGAGGTCAAATCAAAAGAAGAATGCCATGTTAGAGGGTGGATGGCTAAAAGGTCATTTCCAGTGTATTTCTTTAGGATGTGGTTTTATACTAATAAAACCCTGCCTGAGGGGAGATGCACAATTGTGCAAAGCAGAAGGGTAACACCAAGGCATGTCTGTGTGTTAAGCCACAGCCCTTTAGATAACAGGAGTGATGATAACAGGCTGAAGAGAAAGATGGGCGGCACAAGGATTGTGGCCTTAGACTCAGATGCTGTTTATAGCAGAGCAGGGTCCAGCGTGACTGGAAGTTAGACAAGGGATGGATGATCCAACAGGAGATGAAGTCCCCAGAGAGACGGCATCCCACCACAGGCTGCTCAGACACTGTGTCGGGGAGTGGTGTTTGGATCTAAATGTCCTCAGGTGTTACAGTCTTGAACCCCAGGGCAATGCTCAGAGGCAGAGCTTTGGGGAAGTATTTGTACCTTAGAAGCTCTGACCTAATCAGTTATGAATCATGATTCATAATTTGATGGCATTTTTGGGAGATGATAGGAACCAGGAAGTAGGTGGTAGCTGGAAGAAATACATCATGAATTCCATGTCTTTGAAGAACATGTTTTGTCTCCCGACCCTCCTCTCTTTCTCTCTTTCTCCTCTTCCTGGCTGCCACGTAGTGAGTATTGTTTTTCCTGTCATGCTCCTGTTCCATAATGCGTCTCCCTTGGCACATGCCTACATTCAATAGAGCCAGCCAACCTTGGACAGACGTCTCTGAAACTGTGGGACGAAACAAACGTTTCCTCTTTTAAGGTGATTTTCCAGGCTTTCTGTCACAGTGGCAAAAAGTCACTAACACAAGTATGTCATGTTTGTTGGTGTTCAATGAAGCCAGTTGCAGGCTTACCGGTTATTGATGTTGAACGCATAGTCTGTGTGTCGACACACACATCCACATATGAAAGCATACATACTCATTATTGTCTTATTTCATTATAAACCTGGTTCTGCTTATTAGTTCTATTAATTGTTTCTCCTAACTAGATAAACCACAGGTACTCCAGATTTCTTCCCCAATGCCTCATCTCTATCCACATCTTCACTTCACTCTCATTATTCAACCAATGACTGCAGAATTCAATATGGCCACCATTGATCACTGGAACTATAGCTGGTCTAAACTGAGATGAGCTATAAGTTTAAAATATACAATGGATTTCTAAGAGTTGTAATAAAAAAGATGTCACATGTCTCAATAATAGATACAGTATCGTTAAACTAATATTGAATTGTTGCTCATAAGTATAATATTGAAAGAATCATATTTTGGATACGGCAGCTTTTGTTAAAATTCATTTCATCTGTTTCTTCTCGCATTTTAAACATGGCTACTTAGAAAACTTAAAATTGACACATGTGCTTCACATTTGTGGCTCACATTCTTTTTCTGTTGCACAGCACTTCTGGTGATTTTCTCAGTGCTTCACTTAAGGAAGAAAATGGAGAAGATCTAGAGAAAGTACTCACATGGCTTAGACATAGTATTGACATGGTCCCTACATCTGCCCATTCATAGATACATGCTATCACAGAGTGGTTAATGGCCCACTGCTTGAACTTGACTGCCTGGATGTGTTGTTTGGCACTTCTTTCTCCTCTCTGTGAGATCTATCATCTGTAGAATAAAATACACAAAAGAATAATCATAGAATATGCTTCACTTGGGCTGGAGAGATGGCTCAGAGGTTAAGAATATGCTTCACAGAGTTGTGAGTGTCATAATAGAGTCTGTTGGGGATTATGGTTGAAGATGTATTACATTTGTTTACGCTGTGGAATATTTGTTTTAATGATGAAAAGATGTGTTGCATTCTTTTATGTTGCATTTGTTTAACTCTGTAAAACTGTGTTACTTTGCCTGCCTAAAACACCTGATGCTGATCTAATGAAGAGCTGAACAGCCAATAGCTAGGTAGGAGAGGGAAGGAAGGGTTGCCAGGCAGAGAGAATAAATAGGAGAAATCTAGGCTTGAGAGAAGAGTCAGGAGCAAGAAAAAAAGAAGAGGAGAACACCAGGAGCCAGCCACCTAGCCACACATCCAGCCACAGAGTAAGAAGGAAAGAAAGATATACAGAATAAAGAAAGGTAAAGCCCAGAGGCAAAATGTAGCTAAAGAGAAACAGGATAATTTAAGTTAGAAAAAGCTGACTAGAAACAAGGCAAGCTAAGGCCATTCATAAGTAAGAATAAGTCTCTGTGTATTAATTTGGGAGCTGGGTGGCGGCCCCCAAAGAGTAAAAACTGAGATGGACAAGGTCCCGGTTGAGTTGAAGCGCTATTGAAACTGGCTAAAGTGAGCTGGAAAGATAGAAAATGTTGATCAGTTGGATGCCTGGATCTGAGGTCGTGGAATAGATGACGTGTTGGTCCTTATGAGATCTAAGGTACTACCAAAGAAGCAAATGCTAAGACAGCTAACAGAATAGGTTATGGAGAAGGTCACAGGTGTGAGTGTGCAAATCTGGAAAAGGTGGCAACAGTGGACAGGAGGAGAAAGAAAGGAAAATGGGCAGGAAGTGGCAGTGAGGAGTGTGAGGGACACCTGCTCCACCTGAGGCCCAGGGGCAGGAGATCCACCACGTAAGACTCCAAATACCAGTCCACTGTCACCACAGGAAGTTGGAGAAAACACTGAGTGGGGTGTGTGTGTGAGTTTTCTGAGCCTTTTGGGCTACCAACCACCATCAATTCCTGGGGACCCCATAGAAGTATTGTCAGAAGTAGGGAAATGGGGAAAGTGGCATCAGAAAATGGGGTTTGTAGGTCTGTATGGGGATGAGAGCCCCTGCATGAAGTAATAATGGCACAAAAGCATTAGTGTTGACAGACAGAGTGAAGATAATAGACTGAGGCTGTGTTTAAAGGGAAAGGAAGGAGAATCTGACCATGAACACATGGGGTCAGGAGTTTTCATCTAATGCTGATGAAAGCAGGAAGCCAGGAGAAGGCACTCCGCCGTTTAGTGTAAAGGGTCTCCTCTTCCCCTCCTTCCTGGAGAAAACAAGAAAGATGACTTCAGTGAACAGGGTTAAGAAATCAGCTTAGACAAAGGTGGTTACCTGAAGGCAATCCCAGGGACCAGAACGGCAGGCCTGGTGGCGACCTGCCCTCCTCCACAATGATGGGTTATTAACCTTAGCATACATGGGATCCTCTGAAAGATATGCTAATGCCCACATTGCTGGGCCTCTGCCTGGAGAATTCCTGCTTCAGTAGGGCTGGCATAGGGCTGTGAAACTGTATTTCTAACAAGTTCCAGGTAGGATGGTGATGGTAGCAGGTATCACTCCGAGGAGCTCAGCTCGGCTACTGGGGTGTTCCCATGGAGGCTGGCCTATGGGAGAGCAGCTGAATCTGCCAATGAGGGGTTGACTGTCCTGCCCTTATTCAAGTTCGTGGGTTGTTGGGCGCTTGACAGCAATTGCCAATCCTGATCTGATGGAGCAGCAGCCCAGCTCCTTGGCAAGCCAGATCTGTGGTTTCCTGGGAGAAGCAGAAGAAATGTGTTGAGTTGCTTGCTCATTTGGAATAGCTGGCTGGGGCCTGAACCTAGCTAGTCAGTCTGGTTAAGGAAAGACTGGTTACTGTGGACATTTGGTTACTGTGGACACACCCAGAGCAGATCTGTGGTCAGGAACAGCTCCAGCATCTGTACCGGAGGCTGACATTATTGACACTCTTCCTCTTTGAGTCAGCATTGGTCACATGGACAGGAAACAACTTAGTGAGCGAAGTCCCCACAGCTGGGAAGGCTAGGTGTTTGCCAACACTCACACCATCCCCTTTGCCAACCTTTACCCAGCTCTGCTTCCAATGGTGGCCACCTCCAGACTCTTTTCCTTGGCTTCTCTGCTGTATGTAAAATCTCTTCCTTGTATTCTGACATACTTTTCTTTCTTCCCTTTCCTGTTCCTTTTCATATGCATGAGTTCAGTTCTCTCTGTCCTGCATGACCCAGTTCACAGGAACCTAACAAATGGTTGCTCTTGCCTGGGTCTCCCATCTCCGTTCAGAGCCCTGTGGTGCAGACAAGGCTCTCTTTCTTTCTTTAGTGACATCAAAGGTCTAGCTATGTTTGACTCAGTTTGTTTTGGGTAATGGGTTCAGTTCTTGTGGCAGTTAGGGTACCACATGGTTAAGGGTGGCTTTAACCTCTCTGTAAGTTCCACCAGCCTCTCAAAGTCATCTCACTTAAATATACAATCAAGGACAAACAGTGAGTTTGCTTCACAAGGAATGTTTGAGAGCCTTTACCATTCCATACAACTGAGCTGCACCTCTGAGCCCCTCTAGGGAGAAATTCAGAGCTGTCTGTGGCTCGGTAGTGTCTTCTGTCATCTGTCCTGCCTCCCTCCGGGGTAGGCCCTGAAGCCTAGATCTTGGGTGCTAGTGCTGGTCTAGGTGGCCAAGGATCCTCAAGGAAACCCTGGAGGCAATGCTGGGAGTGACCCACTGACTTGGGTATCTGCGGCAGCCAGTGCTTCCTGAGTGTTCTGAAGGTAAAAGTGAACCCAGGATTTCTGTAATTTAGGTTCATTAAATCTGAGAAAGGGTTTAAGAGTCTTGTTCTTCCCCCCCCCCTCCGCCCCCGCCTTCTCACCATTTCTCATTTTCTTTTCCATTCAGGTTTCTTCATCGAGCTATAAAGGAAACCTATCAGTTGTGTCACTTTGAGAAATCACATCTCCTGGAGAAGGGCTGTGGCTTTACTTCCTTTTTTAAACATTTCCCTGGAGGGAGAAGAGTCAGGACCATAGAGGGAAGGTTGCTTTCTGATTGATTTTCAGGATGTCTGGAAAAGGCAAGGATGAGAACCAGGGAATGGATCTTCACGGCCCTTTATCTTCCCGTTGCAACCACCAGATTCTTCTGCATGTGGGGAGCCTCTCTGCCACAGCATCTGGAACCCAGAGCCGAGAAGACTACCTGAGAATAGAACCCCAGCATGACCACAGAATAATTCTGCTTTTGTAATCAACTGTTCCGAGAGAGATCATGACACTATCATAGAAGCTTAGGAGAGCATCCAGTGAGACAAATGTACTCAACAAGCTCTGCAAACAGAGTGTAAGCTGTTCACACCCATTACATTACTCCTCGGTGACTTCTACTTTCATATTTTCAGTGAGCCTTGTCTGTTCCAAAGGGACATAGTACATGACCTGAAGCACATGCCTGAAACCCACACTTGAGAATTGGCTATCAGATTTAATGTTCATTTTTTAATGGTAGATTACACCTGTAACTTTCTATTAATATATTAGTTGGACTCAATTTTTTCCATTATCTAATCTCACCAGGCAATCCTTTTGTCTTATGGAACTTCACATAGATATAAATAGACTATTTCATCATTAATTGCTAATGAGCAATGTTTGCAATTTACCCTGGAAGCACACACTTTATTAAAATTGTAGTATCAAATTTAGCTTCCTAAATCATCTGAGGAGCTAATGTAACATTGATAGCAATTCCTAACAAAGTATCAAAACGCAGATGCCATCAGCTAATTTCTCTCAGCCCACACAGGAGTAAAATCCATTTAAATGTTCTAGCAAATAAAATTCAGCATTATATTGAAAGAACAGTTTTAAATTAACCAGTAACTTCTAGAAATTCAGAGATGGTTTGATGGGAGAAAGGTATCGATATGATTAATTACACCCACAGCTGAGAGAGCAGAACAATCCACTCTGGGAAGAGGATTTGATGAAAATCATTATCTAGCAGGTATGGGAGTGCATGCTTGTAATCCCAGCATATGGAAAGCTGAGGCTGGAGGATTGTGAGCTTGAGGCAAACCTGAGCTTCAAAGAGAGTCCTTATCTCAAACCAACCAAGTAGCCATCCAACCAGCAAAGCATCAACAAACAACCATAGTGTCTGTCTCTCTGCGTCTGTCTGTGTCTGTGTCTGTCTCTCTCTGTGTGTGTGTGTGTGTGTGTGTGTGTGTGTGTGTGTGTGTGTGTGTGTGTGTACACTCCAGAGGTCATTCTGGTGTTGTTCCTCAGGAGCTGTCTACCTTGATTTGTGAGATAGGGTTTCTCACTGGGACCTGGGCTTTGCTCATTAGGCTAGGCTGGCTGGCCAGTGAGGCCAGGAATCCTCCTATGTCCTGTTCTTCAGCTAAGGATTATAATCATGTACCACATGCCTGGTTTCTCACATGGGTTCTGGGGCCCATACTGGGGCTTTCATGCTTGCTAAGAAAGCACTGTACAATATGAGTGTCTCTTTAGCACCACTACCTCCCATTTATTTTTTAAAAAAATTTTAAAAAGCCTAAAGTTAGGGTAGAAAACTGTTTTCTTAGCAAATGTCTTACAATGTGTATTTCCATCCATTTATATTGTAGCTAGTAGCTAATACCTGAGGTAACCTTGTCACTAGGGGCTGTATGATATAACATTCTTCTGGAATATTTATCCAATGAGATTAGATTTGAAAAAGAAGCAGCATGGTGATCGTGATTTGTTACTGATCCTAAACAATGAAGCACAACAGTTTGACAATCATTAAGAAGAATATCAAGAGCTATAGGGGATTTTTTAATCAGCTGATAATAGCAAGGCAGGAAAAGTTTCATAATGACTCCAATCTTAGTATGGAAAAGTAATAAGAAATGCATAAAATTCATATAAATTCTGTGAAAGGAAAACTAAGTTGAAATATGCATCATTAGATTATAGTTTGTAATAAAAAAACTCAAAATGAGGATGTCAGTCAGTCTCAGATTAATTTAGGAATTTGGTATAATCCTTCTGAAATATTATTGGTAGCTATGGGATGAGTAAGACTGATACATTTATAAAAGATTCAGATGCAAACGTGAAAGAACACAGTATCAGAGATTTTTTTTGAAAGAATGATGTGTGTGTGTGTGTGTGTGTGTGTGTCTGTGTCTGTGAGAGAGAGAGAGAGAGAGAGAGAGAGAATACATGAGAAAGTGTATTTCAGACTTAAATTTCCCTAAAGCAACAGGGTATTGGCAAAGTCATAGATAAATAAAGAATTGGATACACTGTAGTAGAATATTATTTTAAGGGGCGTTACCTTTGTTTATGTTGTATTTGTTTAACTCTGTGAAGCTGTGTTACTGTGCCTGTGTAAAATACCTGATGGTTGAATATAGAACTGGCCAATAGCAAGGCAGGAGAAAGGATAGGCGGGGCTGGCAGGCAGAGAGAACGTATAGAGGGAGAAATCTGGAAGGAAAAGATCTAGCAGTCAAAAAAGGAGGAGGACTCCAGGGGCCAGCCACCCAGCTACATACACAGCAAGCCACAGAGTAAGAGTTAGATGTAGCTAGAGTTTTCCTGCCTGGCCCACAGTCAGGACAAATCTCTCTCACCTGCCAGTCCCACAGCCGCTCAGACCCGACCAAGTAAACACAGAGACTTATATTGCTTACAAACTGTATGGCCATGGCAGGCTTCTTGCTAACTGTTCTTACAGCTTAAATTAATCCATTTCTATAAATCTATACCTTGGCTTACCGGCATCTTCACATGATGCTGCTTGTCCTGTTGGTGGCTGGCAGTGTCTCTGACTCAGACTTCCACTTCCCAGCTTTATTCTCCTCCTTGTCCCGCCTATACTTCCTGCCTGGCCACTGGCCAATCAGTGATTTATTTATTGACCAATCAGCAACACATTTGACATACAGAACATCCCACAGCATTAAGATACAGAAGAGAATGGGAAAAGCCCAGAGGCAAAAGGTAGATGGGATAAGTTAAGTCAAAGAAAGAAAGATGGCTAGAAACTAAGTCAAGCTAAGGCTGGGCGTTGATAATTAAGAATAAGCATCCATGTGTGATTTATTTGGTAGCTGGGTGGTGCCCCCCCAAAAAAAGAGTAAAGACCCCCAACAACAATACATTGTGAAGACTGAAGCAGATCCAAGCCAGGCAAGAATGTAACACAACAGTGGAGTTTCAAACTGTGAGTGTTGTAGAGTACTGTCCCTTGAACATAACACCAGCAACATTTTCATCAGTGTGTCTGTGACTATTTCTGAGAGACCCTCAAGGTCAAGCCTGTTGATGTTTCCGAATAGAGGGAATGGTGGGAGGACCTTGCCTGAGATTCTAGCCAACCTGTCCTATGCCGTCTTTCCAGCCTGTGTGATCCTGCCCAAGCCACCGTGGTCTCAAGGTCTTGGGAGATGCTTGAGTACTTAGTCTGTGGAAGGTTAACTCAGTGAAGGGCTCTGCCTATGCAGCTATGGGAAAGTAGTCATCTGTGCTGGGGTGAGACCTTGGAGCCAGGGGAGGCTGCTTTGGAGTCACTCCTGTAAGTAACCCCTCATCGATGTTTCTGTGCGAAAGCTCAATAAGTTAGTTAATTTGCCAAGTTGGACATTGGTGGACTCAAACTGTGGTCTGTCGTTGGTACCCTATTGGAGGTGAACAGACATTATTTCATGTCTCTCTCCAGAAAGTTCATATAAGAGTGAGGAAAGAATTAATGAACTACAGGTGGAGATTGTAGATTCTTCCCGGCCAATGATGAAGTCCCTTCTCCAGGACCATCACCTACTGCTTTAGTCAGAACAGCGCCATGCTGTGGGATGTTCTGTATGGTAAATGTGTTGCTCTGATTGGTTAATAAATAAAACACTGATTGGCCAGTAGCCAGGCAGGAAGTATAGGCGGGACTAACAGAGAAGAGAATTGAGGGAACAGGAAGGCAGAGAGAGAGAGGCCTGTCAGCTGCCGCCATGACAAGAGAGATGTAAGGTACCGGTAAGCCACGAGCCATGTGGCAACTTATAGATTAATAGAAATGGGTTAATTTAAGATAAAAGAAGTAGATAACAAGAAGCCTGCCATGGCCATACAGTTTATAAGTAATACAAGCGTCTGAGTGATTATTTTATACATGGGTTATGGTACTGCAGGGGCTTGGTGGGACCTGGAGAGAAGCTCTCCAGCTACAGCCCCGTTCTCACTTCTAATATATGCTATGGCCTCTGCTGTAAGAAGATTTGCTTGAAGAAAGTTTTACACTGTTTTAAAAATCTGCTTGACAAAAACCACAGAAATAGAAAGGAATCAAAATCTTATAAAATAAGGCCAGTATAAATTCTAGATAGATGAAAGATGAAATACAAAAGCAAAACTACTAGATAACTTAAGGAAGAAATTATTAGCAAGTATCAAATGATCTTAGATCTGGGCATGGTGAGGCTCTTCTGAAATTACAGCACTGAGTCACGAGGCTGAGGCAGGAGCAGCAGAATCGTGTTCGACTCTAACCTGGCTATTCAGTGAGTTCCAGGTCAGTCTGAGCTACAGTGAGACCCTGACTGAAAAAGGGTTGGGACATTGCAAATATGTGGTGGTTAGTGTAAATTGTCGACTTGATACCACTTAGCAGAGGCTGGGAAGAAAGATTATATTGTGTTGTCCTGTGGGGGCGTGGCCTGAAGTTAACTGATGTGGGAATACCCAAACCACTGTGAGCAGCACCATTCCCTAGGTCCTGAACTGAATAAAAGTGGAGAAACTGAGCTGAGCACAAGCAAATGAACAAGTAAGCAAGCCAGTGAGGGAGCATGTGTTCGTTCTGTGCTCTTGACTGTAGATGTGACTAGCTGTTTGTAGCTCTCGAGCTGACTTCCCCATGGTGACTGTAGCCTGGAATTGCCAGCTGAAACAAACCCCTTTCTCCCTTAAGCTGCTGTTTATTAGATATTATTAGAGCCACAGAAATGAAACTAGAACAGACATAAGTAGGTTGTTTGAAAAACAGGGACTTAGCATGGCCAGTAAGTGTGAAGAAACAGCTCAGCTGGTATTTACAACAAGCAAATACAAATAACACCACGTTGTCTTTTATTGGTTTGTCAGTAATTGGAAGCAAACAAGGCCACCCTCAGGACGGATACTAGAAAACTAACACTGATTTACCTTCCAGGGGAGGGCAGGTATAAGTTGGCACAGCCATTTTGGAAAGTGATGTCAACGCAAAGCAAAGGGTTTACGTCTCCTTGCCCTTTAATGTTGTGACGCTGCTTTAAAGACTATAACGTAAAGAAATAGCCAAGGGAAAAAAAAAACTAGAAATAAACTATATATAATAAGGGACTAGTTGAAATAAACAATAATCTATTACTGAAATAGTTTGTAGTCACCAGTCAGTAGTGGTGCACGCCTTTAATCTCAGCACT
Source organism: Peromyscus eremicus (assembly GCF_949786415.1). Classification (NCBI taxonomy): domain Eukaryota; kingdom Metazoa; phylum Chordata; class Mammalia; order Rodentia; family Cricetidae; genus Peromyscus; species Peromyscus eremicus. The sequence goes on along the minus strand of NC_081425.1, from coordinate 101,862,945 downwards.
CAGGAGGCAGAAGCAGGCAGATCTCTGTGTGTTTGAGGCTAGCCTGGTCTACAGAGTGAGTTCCAGGACAGCCAGGGCTATACAGAGAAACCCTGTCTCGAAACAAACAAACAAAAATTTGTAGTAGTCAATAAAACACTGCTGTATAAAAACACTTGATGGCAGGAGGACACTTTCACGGTCTGTGTGAGGAGGAAGAGTTTATAAAGCAGTTAGGGCTACTAGGTCTCCTCAGTACAGAAATGAGTTCACAGGGACTTTGGAATGTTTCAATGTATTGATTGATGGATGTTGTCCATATTTATAAACTTTTCTATCAAAAATATTTACTATACCTTTAGTCATAAAAAAAGCAACTTTGCAAATGTCCTATGCTTTTATAATTTTAGCTTTGAATTACTCCCATGATGGCTTTGGAGGGAAGTTTGGTCTGCAGTAATGTCTTTTCTTTCATGTTTAGTTTTCACCATCAATAGTTTCTTCATGGAGGGCAGATGGTGTATTAATCTGTTTAAGCAAATGTAGGGCAAATTATATAAGCCTCTGTTTACAACCCTGCCTTGTTGTATACATTTGGGAAAATTAAAGAAAAAAGTTTTCATTCTTTTTATTAGCTCCATAATTACTTTCTATAGCATTCTGCCATGATAGCAGAAAACATGAAAATGTAATTAAGGAATACTGGAGCACAGCAGGAGACTTTACTGGAAAAGAGAACCTTGAATAGGAAACTTGATGATCAAGAAGAAATGGGGCTTGACGTCTGCTGGTAAGCTTTGATGCTGGGCTTACCATCACTTCCAATTTATGGAGCCAATAGTTAAAAATTCATCTTTTCCTTACTACCTTATCGATTGGTACAACTATTGCTTTTCTGATTTCTACATTTCCTTCTCCAGGAGGCTGATATTTTCTTACTTTCTTTTGGAAAGTCTTCATGTTATTTGCTCTCATAGGATTCCAGATATCTGAGTAAATATTACTTTAGAATTTGTGGGCTAATATGACCATGAGAGGAAGTGGAAATGGGATTCTGTCTTGACTGTTGGCCATGTGCCACTGAGAAGTTGTGTTGCTCATGTCTGCTCAGAGCCCTCTGTGACTACATATCTCTGCTGTAATCTTGTCTGGCCAATGAGGACATGCTTCTGTAGTTCCCAACAGATATTTATCAGAACAAGAGTTTTACCCTAGATTCAAGTTCTTGACGCTGTGGAGACATGGTCTCTACTCTTCATACACCCTGCTATGGATTTGTTCCCAAGCCACCTAGACCCAATTGGCCCGTGATGTCACCATAACTCGATCTGCTCATTCACCAGCACTATTCTAGACTCTTTAGGTATCATGTCAATGAGACACAATTGATTCTCTCCTTAGGGGACAGGAGTGTGCACTGGTGACTGGCAGCCCTGGTTCTGGCCCCAGGACATGTCAGTCTCCTTGCCCTTGTTCTGTGTGGTGCTGAGAACACCTTCCCCACTAGCCTGTGTCAACAGGCCGATATTGCCAGAATAAGGACCCAAATTTAAAAATCTTTATTTACTTATTTTTGTTTGTTTATATGTGTGTGTGTGTGTGTGTGTGTGTGTGTGTGTGTGTGTGTGTGTGTATTTGCTTGAACACAGGAACCCCTGGATCTTGAGTTACAAGCAGCTTTGAGGTGCCCAGCATGGGTGCTGGGAACTGAATTTGGATCCTTGAGAAGTACCACCAAGAGCTCCTGAGTCATCTCTCCAGCCTCTAGGACACTATGATTTTCAGGATAGAGATGTGGTTTAACAAGGACCAACTGTAGCTAGAGTTTTCCTGGTCCTGCCTGGCCCACGGTCAGGACAAATCTCTCTCACCCACCAGTCCCCCAAGTCACTCAGATCCAACCGAGTAAACACACAGAGACTTATATTGCTTACAAACTGTGTGGCCGCAGCAGGCTTCTTGTTGTCTAGTTCTTATATCTTAAATTAACCCATATCTATTAATCTATAAGTTTCCACATGGCTCGTGGCTTACCGGTATCTTAATATCTTCTCATGGCAGCGGCTGACAGCGTCTCTCTGCCTCTGCCTTCCACTTCCCAGTATTCTCCTCTCTCCTTGTCCCACCTATACTTCCTGCCTGGCTACTGGCCAATCAGCATTTTATTTATACAGAGCAATATCCACAGCAACCAACTCCTGAAGCTTTAGAGAGAAATATATGTCCTTTTCTTTAAAAATAAATTATGTAAATTATTTTGTTACATGAAATAGAGGTTAAATCTTTCTGTCTGCCTAGCTTTTCCTTTACTTGGAAGTTGAGTCATGTTGACCTCACAACCCTGAGAATAAATTGAAGTTCTATTATTTTAGTTCCTTCAGAGACCACAGGGGGAAATGAGCTATTTACAGACAATATAATTTCATAAAATAAAAGGTTTGATAGTTAAATAACTGTCTTTAGATAACGTCTGTATATTTCAAAGGACAAATAAATAGATAATGTCAGAGGCATATTTATTGCACAAATCTATGCTCATATTTTATTTAGTCAGAGTCATAACATTAACAGAAAGAAATCACTAGCTTGAAACATTCATAAACTAGCAAACAAATACCCCTGGGCTATGAGTCTACCCACACAAATTGATTTCTAAATAAAGATTCAATTTAGATTTAAAAGTCTCGTATGCACCCCGAGGTATCTATTCCATCTGTAATTTTCTCCCAAGGCTCAGACACCTGTCCTACTGTTATCAAGTTCTTATTAGTTGCATCCACATGCAGGAAGCAGAGCTTCCAATCAACGCACTCCCCAAGAATGTGTGTTGAAGTCACGGCTGCTATCCATCCTGCCTCTCACCAAGAGTTTTCCCCTTGCAAGCCTTCCTGCTCGTCCAGCATGGAATCCTGTAGTTACTGAGTTGTGACACTCTTCAAATAAAGCTGAAGAGCATAAAAACCTACTTTTTTCTCTAACTATTAGAAAAATGTCATGATAAGCTTGGATATTTGTAATGTTGAAATTAAAAAATGCATAGGCATTGTTTTCATTTCTTATTCGGCTTTGTAGCTCACCCTTCCCTCCATGGAGAGCAGGGAGCATGCTCAGAGTGCACCAGGGCTGAATACCTCAATCCCTATCCTCTCCTCCCCTGGCCTTTTCACTTGTGGGGAGTCTGAACATCTGTCCATGAGAGCATCCATACTGTGGCAGGACCATGCTTGTGAGGAGTACCTTTCCTTTCCCCATCTTTCTGAGTTCATTAGAAGGTCATATTCTCATGGGTACTTAGGCCAAGTTTTCTGCTTTGACATCTGCTCTGCAACAACTGGCCTATCTTTCATATTCATACTCATACTTTCCGGTTTTAACATAACATGGAAGAGCAGCTGCTCCATTGCTTGGCTGTCTAAACTCAACACAAAGCTTTGACTCCACCCACTTGCACCTTTCCTGGCTTCCTTGAGAAAGTGACTCATGTGGGTCATAGCTTAGGGTTGTGCTTTTGTGGAAGTTGGACAGGGCTGCCTAATAACTTCTGACATAGGTTGCGTCATAGGCACTTGGTTTAGGAAACTTTTACAATGGCTTCTGATGAATCATTCTCTTTCCTTTCCTTTGCCAAGCGGTGTTCCCTTTCTGTTCTTCTCCACCTCAGTAACCCCAACACTGTTACCCAAACTCCATCTGTTCATGGACAATGACAATGTTCTTAAGTAGACAATGAACTTGGAGACAGACTCTTTGCTTTGTATTTGCCTGTCTGCCTGGAAGAGTAACCAGTGCATTGATTTAGTGAGCTCTCTATAAATGCTTGAAGAATAATTAAATAATAAAAGACATCATTGATTATTAAGCTTTTTGAGATTTGTTTTGCTAGATCATAGTTTATTTAGTGGCAGTCTTTTCTTATTTACTCTTATTTGTAGTGGTATTAATGGGCCTGAGGTCAAAGTAGAAAGTGAAACAATGTAGCAATTTAAACTGCAGGTCTATTCCTTTCATTTGGAGCAAAAAAAAAAGTTCATTCACTCATTCATCCATCAGTCAAGATCTTTTGAGCATTTAACTCCTTGCTAACAAAGATTCTCCTCTTGATCAAGGTTTAGTTAGCTTCTCTACCTGCTCCTCTTGAGTAGACCCAACCATGACATTCCTGGAGTTCCCTGGGGCCTGTCCAGATAGCCCCAGTTCAGCAAGGAGGCCTGTTAAGTTTCCCCGGCTTTTGATCTCTGATCACCCCAACTTGCCTTCAACAGGAATCAGCTCAGCAGTTAGGTCAGCTCAGCAGGAATTCCCTTCATGTCTCTTCTCAGTTGTTTTCCACTGCAGACCCTGTCACTCTGTCACCCTTGTCTATCAGCCTTCTGTTCATCCTGGCTATATTTGAAGTTAAGTCTGCTCTCCGCTGTGTTTTAACTTTTACAGTTGTCTTGATAAAGCGTTTCTTAGAATTTTAACAAGTGTTAGCATGTGTTCCTTCACACTACCTAACACAAAGCAGACAAACGGTAGGCTTTTCGTAGAGCACACATTCTAATGTGTGGGGAGCCGGAAGAGACACTCCACTGAGATGCCCTTCAGGCTGAGAGTGGAAAGACAAGGATGCTATGAAGAGGTGGGGAGGAAAGAATGTGAGGAGCCGGAGGATGAATGCTGTGTGCACTGTCTTCTGCACATGATGTGGTCTTGCACTCACGGACTCACTGCGGCTATGGTTACCCTCACAAGATCAGGCCAGGAGGATTGGTCAGCATTCCAGCAGGCATTATTTAATTAAATGGACTTGGTGGATTACAGTGAAAAATAAAGACATGAAGGTGGAAGGGGATGTGCTGGGGAGTCCAAGGAGAGTGAAAATAGGAAGTAGGGAGTAAATATGATCGATATATACATGCATGAAACTGTCAAAGAACAAAGTTTAAAGAAAATAAAAGACTTAGTAGGCTATGAGGAGGTGGGAAGGGAGAGGACTATGTAGGCAGAGGGCATGGTTGGTGTCATAGTCTAGAGGCTAGATCCAGTGGAAGGAGTTCCAGAACTATCTGGAAGGGAGCAGGCGAGGCGAGGCGAGGAGGAAGAGGGACAGAGAAGAAGAGTGGTCACAAACCAGGTCACTTGGAGTTTTTTGCCTGGGTGGAGTTTAGAGCATATGTCATAATGATTGGTAGCTTACGCTTCAAATGTTGGAATGCATGCCAGGCCTGGTGGCACACACCTGTAATTCCAGCTCTCAAGATGACGAGGATTGCAAGCATAAGACCAGCCTGGGCCATTTAGGAAAAAAAAAAAGTGGAGGTATTATCTGAGTTTTCCACACTGGGTAGCCAGCTCTTGTTGATCTGAGACACTGTCAGACATTTTCCCGTTCTTTCCCCTCCCAGGGTTGATTGTAATACACAGATGACTGAAAAGTAGGAATTGCTGCTCAGGGATATTACTGTGTTTGCTGTTTCTTTTCAAGCTTGGAGGTTAAGTTTAAGAAATTCCTAGGAAATAACAGCATGCAGTTTGTGCTTCATCGCTTTTAATTACTTCTCTCTCTCTGGGACCCCTCACCTCCTGGAGGGCCTTTCATCATCACAGAGAAAAGATGGTCTGTCTAATTGTTTTCTTTTTGCTTGGATGATCCTGATCTTTCCTGATAGCAGAGACGCTGAATGCTTCAAGTCATTCTGGCAAAGTTTCCCAACCTGGTTATTAACTACATTAAGTTCGTCAGTCAAGTTTTCTCACAGCACCTCCCCCTTTTTTAATTTTCCATATTAATGTCAAAGGATTCAGTAGGCACCCCTACAGGAGTTCCAGGTTCTTGTGTTCTGGGACAAAGAATTAGATGGAAACACACAGATGGGAGCAGAAGAGACCACTCATTAGAAAAAGATTTGCTTTCAAGCGAGGAGGCAGGCTGCGGGGAGGGCAGAGAGAAAGTTCAGAAGCTCAAATGGCGAATGTTGTGCAAGGATGAGGACTTTTATGCCACAGGGCCTGGGACTCTCAGCTTATTTGCATAGGGCGGGCTTTCTGGAGTAAACTCTTACCTGTTACACGAAGTTCTACAGACAACTTCATGCATTGCATTTCTCATTAGCTTTTTGAATCTTCACCCAGGCTCCAGTGAGTTAGTACTGTAGTGAGTAGGAGGTATTTGGGGACATTCTGGGGTGCCTCTGTGCTGTGCCGGGGGCACAAGCTGGGCTCAGTTGGCCAGGGCCAAGGGTTTTTAGCTTCCCTTTTTGCCAACTTGTTTTTGTCATATCTTAATTTTGTAAGGCTTTGCTTAGGCCTTCCTGACTAATCTCTTTGTCTTACTCTCCTGCCTCTGTACCTGTGATCTCCAGTGACTCTATATCCTCACTTGAGTGTAGCTTATGAGGTACCACAGCATCATGCTGTGGGTGGTGGAAATAGTTTCCATAGTGTACCATTGTGTTGAACTGTAGGCTCCAGATAGTTCTAAATTATTTAAAAAATGTCCTTTATTTCTGTTCTCCTAATTTATATAGTTGTCATGTGTATGTCAAAGCTTGTGTGAAGAAATGCAAAGAAAATACATTTCTTGTGCATTAACAGTGTCCTAACAAGACCTTCCAAGTTAGGAAGAGTAAAGTTCATGTCTGTTGTACTGTTCAGTTCCCTTCCCTGGCAGGGAATGAAGCTGGGAGAAGGTTAGAGCCAATTATACTGAGGATGAACAGATGCCAGACTTCTGTCATCATTGCATTTAGGATTGGAAGCACAGTGAGAGGTAGGTTTAAATTACCTTTTTTTTTTTAAAACAGGTGAGAAATATAAAACCCAAAGCAGCAAGTGAACTGGTCCAGGCCAGTCACCTGGTCAGTTGGTATAGCTACAGTAGAAAACAAACCTGGCTTGGCTCAGGGCTAGTTTAATTCTGTTTAAGAATATCCATCATCAGGGCTAGAGAGCAAGCTGAGTGCTTGAGAGCACTTGTTGCTCTTGCAGAGAACCTGGATTTGGTTCCCAGCACCCAGTGGCTGACAACTGGCTCTAACTCTCGTTCCAGGGGATTTGAACCCTTTTTGACCTCCTTAGGCACCAGGCATACATGTGGTACACACACACACACACACACACACACACACACACACACACACACACACTTTTATGCGCATGTGAATGCCTGCATATAAAATAAAATAAATAAATCATTTTTAAGACCCTAGTATCGGTTTTCTGAAAATGCTTACATGTTTTCTTCACAGTGCTTTCTGCAAAGTGTCTGTGTTCAGAGTTGAGGATGACCAGAGAGGTAACTTGTTGCAATGGCTGCTTGACAGCTATTGCAAAATAAAGACATTGTGAGAGGAAGGCAGCAATTTGATTCAGTTTGATTTTTAAAATAGTTTCGTGAAGCAATGGAGCCTGAAAGGCTCTGATCTTCCTTCCCTCTTCAAACTATATGGTTTTATTATGCAGTTGCCACGGGAGCACATGAGAGCTGTCAGAAACCTAGAACACAGCCCTGGATGCTAAGCTTGGAAATGAAGGCACAGGGTTCAGTTTTTGAAGAACAAACCCAGGTTTGAAGCTTTGGCAAACAAACCCTAACCTGACAAGCTGCTTCCACATCCTTCCATGTATCTGGAAGACTGAAACACCATTATTCACTTATCCAGGTGAAAAAGGAGTTTTCCAATGTCCTGTATCTGTTGGAGTGATAAAAGCAATTCTTCAAAGAGGCCTTAAAGAGCATTCTTTCAGGTTAGGACTTTGCAAACAGTGTTTGCTCTGCATTCACATAAAGCCATTTGTGGCCTCTGAGTAAACAATGCCGTTTGATTTTATTATGCTGTGGACTGTGTGGCTCAGATACTGCAACCACAGAATAAAGAGGTGGAGTGCAAATGACATATTTTGTTTGTTTGTTTTTCATGGGCTCATACTTCTTGAACTAATCCTCATAAATACCTCAGTGCTCTGAATCATTTTCAAATGCTACTTGTATTGTTTTAGAAATTAAATCATTGGATATTTGTTATCCTATATAGAGTGATGTCTGGGATGAGCTTTCATTTCTTTTAGCTGTCTATCCAGATCTTTGGCCTTTTCAAGAGAAACAGACCTCAGTTACTTTTCTACGACCCAGGCAACTTAGAAAAGGAAAGGTTTATTTGGGCTTATGGCTCCAAAGTGTTAGGGCCCTTGATGGTGGGGACAGCATGGCAGCAAACAGTGATCACTGTGGCTGGAGCTGGATGCTGAGAGCTGAGAGCTAACATTTGGAACTGCAAGTATGAAACTAACAGAGAGAGAGAGAGAGAGAGAGAGAGAGAGAGAGAGAGAGAGAGAGAGAGAGAGCTAGAAGTGACACAAGGCTTTTGACTCTCAAAGCCCCTCCCTCAGTGATATAATTCTTCCATCAAGGCCACACCTCCTAAACCTATGCAAATAGTATTACCAACTGGGGACCAAGTCTTCAAATATCTGAGCTTATAGGGGCCAGTCTCATTAAAAGCACTCCACAGGACAACCAGCTTTGTCCTGGAGAATATCTTTGCCGTGTGACACTATTCCTGGGAAGATGAGAACAAATGTTCCCATATAGTGAACTGATGGCAGACAGACCTGAAGACACTGCTGAAGTTCAACTTGTTAAACCAGTGTTTACTGGAGTCACTTCCAGGAGCATGGATGACTCAAAGACAACTGCATGACTGACAGTCTACCCCAGCATGGGTGATGACTTGTGAAGGCTGCAGTCCTGGAGTTCCCAGCACAACTTACAGGCAGCTGCATAAGTCAGACTCTTCTCTCCTCAGCAGCTCTTACTACTTACATAACCGGAGAGAGGGTGGGGTCTTGTCCATCAGGTAAGTTTCAGGGACATCCTGAAACTTGTAAGTTGTTGACTTCCTGAGTCTTAAGAGCTTCCCATTAGAACTTCTGAGTCTCAGGTTACTTCCTCCCAGAATAGAATATTCAATTCTGAGAAACTGCTGCAGAACAGTCTCAGTTCTATAAGAACAGCAGGTCAGAACACCTTTACCTGGTGGGCATCTTGTCACTGTGGGGTGTATCCTCCGTTTGATTGCCAATGTATAGGCCTTTTAATATGTGTTTGATGGATTTATAAATAAAGCTGAATCTTAACTTTGAATGAACACATACAAATGACTATATTAATGTATAAGAAAACCATAGATTGGAAAAATAATTCCTTCCAGTCAAACTAGGTCAAGGGGTCAAAGAAATTTTTTCTGTAAAGGGCCAGATGGCACTTGTGCATTGCTGGTCACACTGTTCCTGTCACATGTACTTGACTCTTATCACATACAATCTGTAGACCAGAGCATGCACTTGCATTCTAAGGAAACCCCATGAAAACTGGTGCTCTAGCCCCAGGCTGCATCTGACTGACCCCTAGTCTAGATGCACAAGATTGTGCTGCACGTGAAGCAGGTTGTGAGGGAAGGAAACAGACATCAAAAATTCATTTGGCTTTTATTTTGGTGTTTTTCTGCCTTTGTTTATGGATTCAGGGTATTTCTGCTACGTATTGTTAGTATTGTTATTTAGAGACAGTGAGGCTTTCCTTTTTGTTAAGGAGTGCACAGGGATGAGAGTCAATCTGCTTTTGTTTGTGCTCTGTTTTTCTCAGAGCTGAACACACCACCCAGGATTAATAAATGCTAAATAATAATCATTTCTCACTTCTCTGCCCTGCCCTTTATAGTACCTCCTGTGGCGCCCGCAGAGGCATTAACCTAGAGCGTTTTCAATGTTCCGTTATGCGTCCTCAGCAGCACCTTGCTGATTAAATCACACTCAGGAGAGAGCTGACTATAAGGCTGTAAGTATTCCTGACAGGTTGTTCTTGCATCGGTTTGGTTTCTCTTGTATGAAGATTAAAAATCTTGTCACAGCTAGTAAAAAATGAAGTACAAGTAAAATCATTGAGTGCCCATAACTCAACAAAGCCTTCTTCCTAAAATTCAGCATTCTATGAGGAAGACACAGTGAGAATGAACAGCAGGGGCAGTGATGATGCCATTGTGTGGTAGTGGGGAAATCACAGCGGAGCCTTTGTGGGTCAGGGTAGGCTGTCTTCCATACATATAAAGTATGGCAATACAAGCATCTCCTGTTTGTAACTTTATTTAGACAGATCCAAGATAGTCATCCTTTTTAAGAAAAAAAAAATTCCAAAGACAAGCTTTTTTTTTTTTTTCACCATGAACTTAAATTTTCTTCCCACTGGTCTAAGTGCAATAACTATAAAACTGCCTCCCTCCTCCTGCTTCCAGAGTTTTTGCTTTAGCTGGATGTGTGCCTGAAGCAGCAGGAGATGCTGTCCCATAAAGCCAGGACGTTTTATAAGTACTGGCAGGGAAAGTTGATTACTTCATTCCCCAAACAGCACACAGAGCCTGCTATGGAGGTCCAGGGAGACTGGGAGCTGTGAAAAATGCACACACACAGCAGTGCCTGAAGAGATGTCCTGGGCAGGTAGCCTGTGTAGCTGTGTGTCCTGGCTGGTGATGAGCAAGGCAGGTCTTGTGGAGGAGGGAGCTGCGGGCTGTTAAGTGATATACCTGCCAATAAGGCCCAACTGGGGCTAGTGAGGCAGATTCTGGGTGTTAAATACAGAGGGCCTGTAAGGTAGACCAGAAGGTAAAGGCACTTGCCACTGCACCTGATGACCTGAATTAGATCCCTCAATTCCCTCAGTTTGTCCTCTGACCACCACACATGTGCTGTGCAAATGTATATGCATCCCCAGTAAATAAATGTAAAAAAAAAAACCAATAAATATTAACCACACCACTTGCCCTTTTAAAAAAAATTAGACAAATAGCCTCAACCATCTGAGCAATCAGTAAAGATGGCAAAGCCTTAGTTTGGAGCCATTAGAATATAAATCAATACCAGATAGAACCGTGTGTGTGTGTGTGTGTGTGTGTGTGTGTGTGTGTGTGTGTGTGTGTGTGTGATTCAGTATCAAATGTTTACCATTTTTGGTCCAAGCCCTTCCGCAACTGAAGACTCCAGACACATAGATCTAGTTAAGGTTTTCTGTTTCACAGGCCTTTGTCCCCTCTCTCCGCTATAACTGATTAAGTGGAATTATCAGTCAGGGTCCTGCAGGAAGCAGACATCACCCTGCTCAAGATTTGCTCCAAGTGTTCAGTAAAGAGATCATTACACTCCTGTGGCAGAATGTGGGGAAGTCAGGGATATCACAATGTGAGTGGCCCGGTGAGAAGTGAGGGATCAGTTGCTGGCTTCCCTGGAGACAGCTGTGCAGAGTGTTTATCCTTCATGTGGTGCCTCTGGTGGTTGAGGGACACAGCCTGTCTGCAGAGAGTGAGCAGGGGAACCGTCATCCTCCACCCACCCGTGGCCTTCTGGCAGCGCCCCTTATTGTCACACCGGAAGGCAGAGACTGAGGTGGTCCTCAGCAGATCAACCTCCTAGGACTGGGAGAAAGCTGAGAAAAGGCCCACAGGAGGCTGATGTGAGTCTGGAGTGCCTCCAGAAGCGTTAGTGCACTTGTCCTTGCTAAGAAAAGTGTAGCCGCCGCCGCCGCCGCTGCCACACAGCAGGCAAAGGAACCTCAGTGAAATCAGGCAGTGACTATTTTAGGTCTTGTGGACCACATCCTGCCTCTGCCGCATATACTTCTTTTCAACTTTAAAAAATATTTATTTTATTTTTAATTATACGTATTTGTGTGTGTGTGTGTGTGTGTGTGTGTGTGTGTGTGTGTGTACTTGTTAGTGCAGATGCCTGAAGAATCCAGAAGAGGGCACTGAATCCCCTGGAGTTGCAGTTACATTCAGTTGTGAGCCACCTGACATGGGAATTGAACCCAGGTCCTCTCTAAGAACTCCAAGTGCTCTTAACTGCTAAGTTAACTCTAACTCTAACTACTCTTTTTTTTTTTTTTTTTTTTTTTTTTTTGGTTTTTCAAGACAAGGTTTCTCTGTGTAGCTTTGTGCCTCTCCTGGAACTCACTTGGTAGCCCAGGCTGGCCTCGAACTCACAGAGATCCGCCTGGCTCTGCCTCCCGAGTGCTGGGATTAAAGGCGTGCGCCACCACCACCCGGCTTTCTAACTACTCTTACTGAGTTTTTATAAACCTCTGAAAATCTGTGAACCTTTCTTAGCTTGGGTACTTTCCAAGATATGGCCTATCTTGGCCTGTGTGCTGAAGGCCACTGGACCCAGATGTGTTACCAGCTTTGTGTGTTTAAAACTCTTGTACATGGTTTACATTTTATTTCTTTTCTAATGCTGCATGACAAATTATAAACCTAGTGACTTCCAAGAGTGCCTAGTTATTATCGCACAGTTCCACAGGAAACAGGTGAGCTCACAGTGGTCACAGACAGGGGCAGCGGGTATTGCACTATGCCATAGTAACTCGGCTTTAATGGTGGGAACCAATGAGAATTGGCCTGCTGAGCCCAGCCATGGGCTGAAGTTAGCTGTTGCTACATGTTGATGTGCTGCATCAGTATGAGACAGAATATCTTCTAGACACCCAGGGATCTTCAGCTTCCTAGGATCCTCCCTGTCAGTGATAGAAAAAGTGTTTGGTGTCCTCTGGGTTGAAGATGAGAGAAAGCACAGGAGTGGGAAGACAGGCATCTTCCTCTTAGTTCAGAGGACGGGGCAGAGATGGGCAAAGCAACACAGGATTAAACAGAGAATGCAGAGGGAGGAGGCCTTGCAGCAGGAACACTCGGTGGCTTGTCTGTGCAAGCAGGGATTCAATCTCCTTCTCTCTTGTCACCCTGACATCATCAGTGGAGTTGGCCTTAGCCTTTGGCACAGTTTATGCATAGTTACAGATGTCATGCTCAGCTCAGAAAAACAACTGTGGGGCTCTATTAGATAATTTTCTATTGCTTTGATAAAGCACCATGACCAAGGCAACTTGTACAAGGAAGGGTTTATCTGAGCTTGCTGTTCTAGGTTTAAGGGTCTGTGATGGCGGCACACGGTAGGAACAGAAGCTGGAGCCCACATCTCAAAATGCAAGCAGAAAGCATAGACAGCGTGATAGAAAAGGCAAGAACCTGTCAACTCTCTAAGCCTTCCTCCAGGGCTGTTCTTCCTCTAAGAGAGCCATACCTCCTAAGCTACACCAAATATCACTGCTGGCTGGGGACTAAGTATTCATATGCCTGAGACTATGTCATTGAAAGCCCACTATGTCACACAAAGTCCACGGGACCATGTCTCTTTTAGAAGAGAAGAAACTTTCTCCAAAACAAACCTTGTCTAGTAGACTTCCTTCCTTTCTAAGCAAACAAACAAACAAACAACGACAAGCTTATTTTATTTTTATTTATGAGTATTTATGTGCATGACACATGTATGCAGGTTCCCACAGAGTCTAGAAGAGGGAACTGGATCCCCCGGGAGCTGGAGTTATGGGCAGTTGTGAGCCCCACAACGTGGTTGCTGGGAACTGAACTCAGGTCCCTTGTTTAAACACTGAGCTGTGTCTCTGGCCCCTAGCAGGCTCCTCTTCCAATCTTGTTAGTTAGAATTATCTGTCAATTCGGGTGTGGGTGATGATAGCAACTTTAGAGGATTCAAGGTTATTTCAAGAACTGATGGTGTGGCTTCTTGGAGAAGAGGAGGAGGTGATATCTGGAAAAAAAATTTTCTCCCTGGGGTTAGGGGGGTAGCTGAGTGGCGGAGCACTTTCCTGGCATGTCCACGGCCCTGAGTTCCACCACTGCAAGTGCCGATAACCAAAGCAAACTAAACCAAATCAAACCAAAGTCAGAGCCTTGGGGTGGGGAAAAGAGTGGGAGACATGGAGACAGGTGGCAAATAGCAGGTCTCCTGAATCCCGATAGCAAAATCCTTTCATGAAGCTCATATTGAATACAACGTCTGCACATTTCTGTAAGCCCTGGGCAGCCATCTAGGCCATTGAGTTCTGCGCTTTGAAGGCATCAGGTAACCATTGTCCATTTGCAGGTTTGTTTTCATACTTTGGAGTCAATCAATCTTTCATCAGGGTTCAAACATCTAAAAAGCTCTCGCTAAGCCGCAGACACTAAACAAACCCTCTGCCTGTAGGAGCCTACTTTCCAGCTGCAAATGGGATGATGAAACTAGGCTCTACATGTTTGCAGGTGTACGGTGATATTTTATTTGTGCTGAAGTGTGATTTTATTTGTATGTTAATAAATAAAGTTACTTGGGAGTCAGAGCTAATAGCAAGCCATAGCAGAAGTCTGGCAGTGGTAGCACACGCTCTTAATCCCAAACACATGACAGACAGATCTCTGTGTGTTCAAGAACACCACCAGCATGGAGACACACGCCTTTAATCTCAATACCAACCATAGAAGACCTGGAGGTCTGTATAGACAGGCAGTGATGAGGAGGTCATGTGGTTGGGTTTACAACCAATGAGAGGGCAGAACAGAAACTCAATAAAATGACAGATACACAGGAAGTAGGTCTCTTTCTTAGGGGAAGGACGGCAGTGGCAGTGAAGGGTAAGAAGGCAGTTGGTTTTAGTCTCAGCTCTTAGCTACTGCTCTGACCTCTTGGGCTTTTAACTCTGCATTTGGCACTGTGTTTTTTATTTAATAAAACCGTTACATCTACACAGGTGAAACCCACTTCCTGTATCTATGAGGTGATTTCAAATTCAACAAGAAGCACCGTCTGCTTACCTAGAGAATTAAACCTTTGCATCACACAACTCATGATAAGGCTCAAGTAACAAAGACCTTAAAGGCAGTACTTCAAATCTCAGTAAAATCACTTTGGCAGCTTTTAAAAGTGGGAAGACGGGGAAGGTGAGAGCAGGAAAAATGGTCACCTTGGAAGCAGGTTAGGAGAGATGGGGACACCAAAACCCAAGCTCCCTTGGGCTGCTATCTCTTTGTGTTACATGAAATAGACTGTACTCAGTGATTCCATTACCATTCACTGGGCACTGCTATGAGTGAAGGACATGATGAGGGACTTCAAATGTACAATCAAGGGTTCTTTGTCAGGGGAAGCTGACATTTTAAAAGTGTGTATGTGTGTGTGTGTGTGTGTGTGTGTGTGTGTGTGTGTGTGTGTATAATCACTGATTTACAGTATCAGTATATGGTTTAGATAATTTGATGTCCAAATTAAGTTGAGTGTAAGCCCCATGAGACAGGTCTCCCCTTTTTTAGCAAATAGTTCTTATTTTGTACAGGAATCACTTTCATCAGAGCATTTAGAAAGCTTTATTTTTGTTTTATTTGTGTGTATTGTTTCTATGTGTGTGGGTATGTGTATATGAGTGCAGTGCCTGTGGAGGCCAGAAGAGAGGGTCAGAGTCTCTGGTGCTGGAGTTACAGGCTATGGGCTGCTGGGAACTGAACTCGGGTCCTCTGAAAGAACAGCAATGTTCTTAGCTGCTGAGCCATCTCTCCAGGCCTGGTAGTTACTTTTAGACTTACCTGTCTTACTGTCAGGTTCAAAAGAAACTCAGAACAAATGGCTAACTGTGGTGCCTATTCAAATACCAAAGTGCATGCTGGCCCCCATACTCTTCTTCGTTTTCGCTCTCTAGCTGTTACAATTTGAATGCGCTGTTCTCATTCTCTCATGAGCAGAATTTGGGAGATCCACATGACCGCATCCGTTCCTGAGTGTGAAAGACATGGTCATGTCACAAAGCGACTTTAAAGGGAGGACTTCGTATCCCCACGGACAGCTGCAGGTTGTTCTTGATTCTTGGTTTTGAGTGTAAAAAATTGCTACAGCAGTTTTGCTCCACACTGAGCTAGAATCAATTTAAAGCAGATTTTATATATTTATTTTAAAGTGCCCTGTAATGTATTTTAGAGGCAGTATTGATTTCATCTTTGTGATTTCGACTCTGACTGTTGTTTTTGTTAGGTTGCAATTGTGTGATGAGGTAATAGGCTCTGGGATTCTGTCTGTGCCCACTCTTTTGTGCTGCAAGTGCCTGCTAATAATTCAGTTGTGTCTCTGTCTGACGTTTTAATATTCCCGTCTTCCAGATTGCTCTTACTAGGGAGTATTTACCCTGTAGTCGATAGGCTGCTACACCCTAGTAAAAATAAACACAGCAGAAAGGCATGAGTGCACAGTTCCCTGTGGTTGTCTGTGTGGTGTCTCGCTTCAAGTTGACTTTTACAGACAGCTCCGGTTATCTGCCCTGGCATATACTACCCAAATTAAGTAGCATAAAGCCATAGAAGAGGCCACAGGACAAGCACTCCAGGAGACAGCCACAGAAGAGCCTAGGTTTGTGACCATCCCAGGCTACAAATCAGACATCTACCTGAAGGTGATTCTAGAAGATTCCAGCACTCCGCTATTACTGTCACGCCCAGTTATTTGAAGCTTCTGAGATGTGTACCAGATCTTATAGAGACAAGGAATCCTCTTTCTGCCCTGTGTAAATCTCTGGCTCACAAGATCCCTGTGGCCTGGCCTTCAAAGCATGCCAGGGAAGCAGCAGTGCTCACATCCCGGGCAGCCGAAGAGTGAGGGCTCCAGGGAGTGGGAAAGCAGCATTGCCCTTTCTGACTTAAGACTGACAAGCCCTGAAGCTGCATGGCACTCTGTGTGACTTCCTTCCAGTGTGTTTCAGGAGTAGCCAAGGCTAGCTCAGATCCAATTCTACTTCAATAGAAGGGAATTATACAATAGGAAGAATATAGAAGAAATTCCATGCCACTTTTAAAATCCTCACCATCCGTGATTTATTCTTTGGATAACTCTGGTTTCCTCAAAACAAAACAAAAACAAATCTCTCTCTCTCTCTCTCTCTCTCTCTCTCTCTCTCTCTCTCTCTCTCTCTCTCTCTCTCTCTCTCTCTTTCTTCTTCTTCTTCTTCTTCTTCTTCTTCTTCTTCTTCTTCTTCTTCTTCTTCTTCTTCTTCTTCTTCTTTTCTTTTTTCGACAGTCCTGCTGTAGCCCAAGCTGGCTCAAATTCACTAAGTGGCTTGGGGTAGCCTTCCTTCTTCAGCTTCCCGAGTGCTGCCACTAGTTTTGAATTAAGAACTGACTTGTTAAGGGGCAAGTTCTTCAAGTGTTTATTGAAGGATGCTGAGTCACATCATTTGTCTTACACCAGAGTCTGCAACTTAATCAGAGAAGGAGCATGCAGATGGAGAAAATACCCACAACACATCGACAGAGTGGCAAGATGTGAAAACCAGTATCATAGAACTTGGCTACAGTGTTTGTGGAATTTTTATAAGTACTTTTGGTTTCATCCACAGTAAAGAATTTAATATGATGGCAAATATCACACAAGCGTCCCTGTACAACTCAGGTCTGGAAGCAGAAAACAGACAAGGATAGAAAGTAAGAAACTAAACAAACTTACAGATGCTCTTTTCCAACTCTTTGAACACACAGGAAAGAACATGAAGACCCAAAGTGTAAAATCCCAGGTAGGCCAAGAAGAGGAGTGGACACTGACCTGTTCCTCTGGGGAGCCATAAGCATGAAAATCTCGTTTTTCTCAGTCTCAGTTGAAACTCCAGCCAATCTGACTGTGTCAGCAAGCTTAGGCTGTTCTGCTTCAATATCAATTTCCCCCCAGTTCACGGTGTTTTACAATTGAGGTTCATTTCTTGCTTATGCTACAGGTACACGATGGGTCAGCTCCATGCTGAAATCGTCACAGTGGGACCAGGCTGAGGCAGCAGCCCCTCCCTGGGACATTGTTAGCTGACACAGAAGGAAGGGGACAATGCTACCGCTGACGTCAAAGGAGTATAAGGTATAGCGTCTCTTGGGGGATAAGGTTCCCTTTAGGGAGGGACAGTAAGTATTTGAAGGAGAATCCAATCCTTCATAGGAATCATATCAAAGCACTAAGCATAGCAGAACAACATGTAAATGTAAGCAATTCTCTATCTGTTCTCACACCCTTGTAGAAGCCAGCCAGCTCTCAGGGTTCAGAGGCTACAAATGAGGTGGCTCACACCCCACCCAGGTCTCTTCTCTGAAAGATTCATTGACACATTGCTTTCCACATTTTACTAATCAGCAAAAAATTTCTTTTGTGCAAGAATTATCAACAAACACATTTTCTCTCTCCCAGATATTAGGATTATTTTTCTAAGAATGAATTCATCTGTATTTATGTGCAGATATATATTACATATATAAATATATTTATAATATAGCAAAGCCAACCCTCTATATTAATGGTTCTACAACCATGCATTGAATCAAGTGCAAAATGATAAAAAATAAATGAGGAAAAACTGTCTGTATTGAACATGTGTGCTCATATTCTTGTCCTTATCATTTACATAATTCAACACAACAAATATTTACATAGTGTCAGGTTTAACATTACGTGGAACCCAGGATGGGGGTGGGGGAGTTAAAGTATAGGCTATGCATAGGTTAATTGCAAAAACTATGGCATTTTGGAAAGGGACTGGAGCAGTCCCAGATTCTGGTATCTGTATGATGTACTGGAGCCAGCCTCCTGTGGGTACCAAAGGGTGGCTGTGTATTTGTTGCTATTTGCGCTAAGAATTGTTCTAAACAGCTGCGGCGGCTTTCAGTTTGATTGATAATTTTGTGCCTCTTGCAAGCAAGCCTTTCTATGTGCCTCTTAAATCAACCACCTCAACTTGATGTGTTTTATCTGTGGAGAGGAAACTTCCATCATGAACATTTGTTTCTGTCAGGAACTGTTCTTAAAAATATGTAAATCCCATTACCAGCTATATCACTCTCCCATAATTTTCCACATTCGCCCCTGAGTTATGCTTGGAGGATAGGCAAGATGGATGATGTAAGCTTTTTAGTGCTTTACAGAGGATGTAAATGCAGACTCTCTGTGAGCTCCTGCTCTCAAGTTCCTCTTTGTGACTAAGGCAAGTGTGAAAATTCAATGATCCTCACTGGGGTGGAAGCTGATCTGTAGAATCAACTGTGTTGTTTCCCAGACTAAAGGGTTGTGATGCTTTGGTCCCTAGAGGAAAACAAACAAACAAACAAACAAACAACCCAAAGACTTCATGTGGTATCCCTGGCTTTTCCAGATTTAAAGTACTTTTACCTGATGCTTCGGGTAAAAACTGCTCTCTCTAGTTTTTGCAGAACTGCCTTGCTCTTTCAACTGGAAGGTGGATGAGTTCTGTCTTTTAGTTATGGACAATTGAACAGATCACAGTATCGTTACCCCACGAGTGACCTGCATGTAGGAATTTTTGTATATTTTACAAAGCAAACATAAATCCAATGAACCTTAGTGGTGGCCAAAAGCCAAAGTGAACAAAACCTTTGAAGGGTAGATTAAAAAAAAAACACAAACATTGTAGCTTTCATTTCATATAGGTCAGTGAAGTCTAAAAGGGCAAATATTCCCTTGAAATAGCCCAGTCCTCTCTTACCCTGGGAGGCAAGTCCAGCGTCACATGTCATTATTTCCATGGGGTTAAAAAGCAAGGGATAAAGTAACAGGATAGTTTCTGATTAGAAAATAGCCACAGTGTCCATAGTGACCCAATCCATCACTAGTCTCTATTTAGTTCTAACTTCAAAAGAGTTGCTCCGATGGTTACATGTTTGATGTGTGGGAATGAGATTTGCACCATTAACCTAAGCTACAGTAAGCAAGATCCATTGTGGCTAACACACAATAGGATTCATTGAAGAGTAAATGATGCTCCGTAATAGTCTAGACTCATTTTTTGTGCACCCAGAGGGGCCATTATCAAAACCTCAACTATAACCATTTGACTATGTTCTCATGAGGAGGAGGAACTGTGATGAATCTGTAAAATGGCCTAGAGGACATATTTATAAAAGATCTTAACTGAAAAATATAAGGCAAATATTTGAATATTAAAGCAAACATTACCCTGATTTCCAATTAATGGACATCTTTGAGGGTGAGGACAGGATTAATTTTGGGTTAGAACTAAGATCTCCAGGGTTCAGTAGTTTCTCCTTTATGTTGTCTAGGAGAAAAGGAAAAGATGACAACTTCAATTATTCTTTCTTCCATTACGAGGGATTGGTTTCCTTGTGGGAGGCCAGCTCCCACTTTTTCCCCAGGGTACTCTTGAGGAGAGAGGGATAAGAAATATTAGGTAGAAAGATAGAGGGGAGAAAAACAGAAAGAAATGCAGGATAGCTTCAGGAGGGCCTTGATCAATATCCACCAGCCCCTTCTGTCTCTTCAAAGGGGCTTTTTATAAGAATGACAAGGGGCAGAGCAAAAGATCTGCCCTCAGCACAGCCAAGCGTAGACACTTCCAATCACTTGGTGACCACGCACGTGGTCAAGCCATCCTCTAATGCAGCCCTGCTGGGTAAAGCAAGCTCAGATCTCACTAGGAAACCTTTGTGGGCCTCCACATTGCCTGACATGTAGACCAATGCCCTTTTGTTTCATACACATACACACAGGCATACATGCAAGCATGCACACATAGACACACACATACACAGACACACAGGTGCACGCACATACATACAAACATGCTTGATTTTATGTTAGATAAGGGACTGGCATGAGAATTCCTTCCCTGGGATACATAAACACCATCTATGCCTTCTGCTTAAGTCCCAAAGACAAACCAAAATACTATTCTACCTAAGTTTACGTTGGGAAACATTGAGTTTATTGCACTTACTCATAGAGCATTTTGAAGGCCTATGCTCAAGAGTGTGGGTGACCCCAAAGAAGCAGCACTGGGAAGACTTAACCCAGCATGAATGATGGCTTCCTCATAGACGCATAGATGGAGCCCCTTTCTATTTACCTCTCCAAGCCTGTGTACTGTAGTACTTGGCTATGAGCAGTTAGGGAAGAATTATACACAGGTGGCTGGTAGGAGTGGCTGGAATCTCAGGTGAGAATCCAACCCCATCCCTTCCTTTTGTGAAGGAAAGTCAACAGTCAACAAGTCCTTATTGTGATGGCTTATTGTGAGCACACAACTGATCTGATGGAGATGGAGGCTACTTGGCTCCAAGGATGCTTTCTACGCAGGGAACTTAAGGGACTATCTAAATTCCATATTTCTGGATTTTACATAGCGTTTAGCAGGAGAACACTTTCTGTATACATATATATATATATGTAATATATATGTATGTGTGTATTATTATACATACATATATATATATGATACAATCAAGCACATAGTTTCACTATCAAAACCCCACATTTCGTGCTTAAAGCATGAGAAGAATAAAACCTTAGGAGCTATCCATGTGCCAAATCCTGCAACAGCCTGAGAGCCATACATGTATTGTTTTTCCAGTGTGCTATTTTTCTGGAAGTTTCCATAACATTTAGGATAGGAAGGCTTTCTTGAAAAGAAATGAGATAAAATCCTGAGAAACTGAATTTTAAATAAAGGACACAGAAGAGATACCATGAATAGGTGAGTTTTGCCATGCCACAGCCAACCACACAATTTCAGTGACACTGCATTTGGCCAGGGCTGCACTGAGCTCTCTGCCGGATTTCTCCAGATTGGCTGTAAGCCACAGTTTTGTCAGGTCTGGGCTACATGCCCTCAGTTTTCTGTGACTCACAGGCTGCCCAGGACTTATGCTTCTCATGGTGGCAGCAGAGGCTCTAGGGGAGAGTCCGACTGTACCAGGCCCAGCTTTCACCTCTCAGGTGTAATGTCCCATTGTTTAAAGCAAGTCATATGACCAAGTGCCAGCTTCCCTATGGAGGTAGAGAGGAGGGGTGGGCATTGATTGAACAATGATCTAATCCTCCACAAATAACCTTGAATGCTTTTCTCTTCTCTTGAGAGGTAATAGACTTGATTGATAAGCCTGGAG